>NC_054400.1:702394-714894 GCF_017976425.1 Toxotes jaculatrix
GGATGTGGATGTGGCGCAGCGTGCTGTGTGTGTCCCTGGTTTGTGGTCTGGCTCTGGACTCCAACACCATCAGATCCTCCAAAGAATCCACAGCGCAGAGCTCCAAGCAGCTGGTAAGAGACAGAACAACCTTTAACTCCGTACTGTTTTACCTGCAGCACACCTGTCTCTGCCTTTCATCTCAGCTTTGGATCTACACCTTACTTTTGCTGCTAATACAAACAACAACAACAACAACAGTAGTAACAGAAACAGTAATAACAACAAACAGCAGCAGGGGTAGAAATAAAAGTGAATAAAAAATTAAAATGATTCGGATGTTGCTGTGATTAGTGTTTCGTGCCCAGCTGTGCTCTGACTCTGACTCTGACCCTGAGAAACAGCCTCGTTTCAGCTCCGTCACGCGCTGCAGGTTTACACACAGCTTCATATCAATGACTTATTTTTTCTCTGTGTATGTAACATACACTGTCCACTGTCTGAGGACTGTGCAGCAGCTCGTAGTACATTTGTAGTTTATGTAGAATAAATACTGTAAAATTACTATTGGACTAATATGCATGTAGATTCTACACAGATTATATTTAATGGGGTGAATTCACTGTATATTGTTTGTAAACACTGTAAATTTCGATTTATGTTCAGTTTAGAAACAAACAAACAAAAACATTTAAATCAACTGAACTTAAAACGGTGCTGTAATAAAAGTGATGTAATAAAACGTGTAATTACTGATACGGTGCAGAAGTGAAGGTCAGGCCCTTTAATGACACATTTACACCCATTTTATTCTTTTGCCTGATGTTTTATTTGCTTCATTTATTTTTCATCCATTGTAAATTTACAGCAGTTTAGAAAAAGCAGGATGTGTTTAATGTCCCAGCGGTCGTGTCAGTGTTTTAACGTACGGACACGTACAGTGTGGTGGCACCCAGCTGTGACTCCTCTCAGTTTGTTGATGGTGTGAGTAACAGAACAAATACAGTGGTATACAGTAGCATTAGTAATAGCAGCACTACAGGAGGATCAGCTGTGGCTGTAGTAACAGCAGCAGCAGTGGGAGGAATATGTGACCCTGACCATAAAGCAGCAGTGACAACACTCACCTGTCCACCAGGATCGTTCCCATGGCGACCAGGTGGAGCGAGCAGCACGACGTCGGGCGGAGGCCAATTTCAACTCCCATCGACAACCAGCATCTCCGTGTTCTACACCTGACTGCGACGTACCTGAGGTCAGTGACAGAGACCGACCACACCTGGTCACAGTACCTTACATCGTAAACCAACCTGGTCAGACTCAGAACGTCACATGATCAACATAAAGATTTGGCTCCATGTCGACTGGGAGACATTTACACACTAATCCCATGTTCACATGTAAACACACGTGGAAACATTCTGCACTGTTTCCAGATCAGTGTGAAAAACAAAGACAGGAACATAATGTTGTTCTGTGGGCGTAAACCGTCACAGCTGAGAAACTGTCTCTCAGGCTGTATCTGTAATCTGAGCCTGAGGGACATCAGACAGATCACCGCACACCTGCAGATCTCAGGTGCGACAGGTGTGACAGGAGCGAAGCAGCAGTCGCATGTCACAGGGAAAAGTGGGAAAAACGATTCCCACCATGAACCTTCAGGGTCTCCGTAGGACGTGGTCCAACTTCAACACCAATCACATGAATCTGTTGTTGCTCCTTCAGACACACGGCCGTGGAGGATATTTTAATGCTTTGGTTAAATAATCTTAACTCAAGATCCACTTACCAAAAAACATCACGGAGATGAAGACCATGACATGCAGCTGAAAGCTGGAAATTTAAGATCACTGACCTCAAGTGAAGATTTTGTCAAACTACTATTTTCATGATGGACTCTCACTGATTTTAATCTCCATCCATCCATCAGAGGGGAGGCTGCAGCAACAGAGCTCAGAGGAGACCATTCTCTCTGGACAGACACAGAGACAGAGAGACAGACAGACAGAGATACAGCGACAGCTTCAACAGGACCAAAGGTCAGTGATTAGAAGTCAGCTACAAGTCCCAGAGTGCACTGCTGCTGGACCCATCCACTCGGCAGGTTTCAGGACGCGTTAAACTCTGTTTCTGTGTGTTTCAGCTCCAGAGATGTCGAGCTGTGTTCGGTCCGGTGACTGTGCAGCCGGCCTGTGCTGTGTCCGCTACCTGACTGGTAAACGGTGTCAGAGGATCCCGGCGGAGGGCGAGGCCTGTCTGCTGCGAGGCTCCACCAAACTGAGAAGGAACCTGGGACGCTGCGACTGCGAAGCAGGGCTGTCCTGCACCGCCGTCACCCGGGCGGAGCTGGGCAAAAACAAGGGCCAGGGGGTGTGTCTGCCCCGCCTGACACAGGGCCAGAGGAAAACAAGACATTCTGGGAAGAAGAGGAGGACAGCAGAGGGGAGCTGCTGACACATACATCATAAACTTTTTTCTAAGCTTCTGCTCAGTTTGTAGATACAAGTTTTAGCTGTTTGAAAATGTTGACGTGGATCTGCTCATGGTCGAAGTTTCAGGTCGTCACATCTGAGATGAACTTTTTCTCCATACGGAGTCACAGGAGAGTCTGGGGCCCTTCAGTGGGGCCCTTCAGTAAAAGTTAAAAATATTTTCTCAGAAATAAAAGTTAGTATCTTATATTAAAGAACGAGTGTTGGTGCTTTTCTCTCCCCTCCGTGTGTCAGGTGTGATCTGAGTGAAGTTTGTCATTCACAGAAAGGTGAAAGGTTATCTGAGGACCCAGGAGCCTGAGAGGTCGAGGGGGAGGGGGGGTAGGTCAGCGGGCCGGGGGGGCTCCGGGGCCCGGGCCTCTGTATGAAGGCACCGCGCTTCTCTACTGATTTAATATGTCCAGTTTCATCAGCTTCAGTTTAAGCGCCACTGTTATTTCACACCTGTTTCCCAGTCAAACCAGTCACAGAATTAAAAATATCCAGCACAGGTTAGCTAGCTCAGTAGCTAACGTTAGGTATTTCCCACCGGTCTGCGTTACCTTTCTACAGCCAGCCCCGCCCCCTCACCTGTGTAAAGGAGTGAAAGGCATCGTCCTCACCTGAGGAGAGAAGAGGGGGAGCGAGACTCTACGCCATTTGTCTTTGCCCCTTGTTGTTAGAGGGAGGGAACCCAGCGCTGTGATTGGTTAAACTCTTCTTCTTCGGCTGCTTTGCTGTGCGCGTCGCGCTGCTGCCCCCCGCTGATACGCGTGAGTACTGCAGCTGCACAGATGGAGTCAGGCGACTGCCCGTGCTGCTTTTCTTCAGCACGCGCCAGAAAGATAAACAACTTAACTGCATCATTAATCATGACGTGGATAAACCGGAAGGACAGATGAGGCTTTACGGAGCTGGTTAGTTTCCTTCCCCCGTTTCAGCGGGTGCAGACGCGCATGTTATCGTGCACATACAACGAGTCTGTGAGTCTTTGTGGCTAACCTCCCTTATGTTCATTCACACGAACTCACCCCTGGAAAACAGGACTTTGTGTAAAGATTGTGTGGATCTGAAACTAACTTATTTAACAAAGTCAGAGATCCAGAACAACAGATGTTCCAAGGGTCTTTGCCAAAAACACAACATTACTGCCAACTGCAAGAAAAAAAAAAAGCCTTTTAGACCTTTGTACATGAAATTCTGCTTTGCTGAATAAGCACACAAGTTTCAATTGTCAAGGCATCTTTTGTTTTATTTCCTTATTCTTTTTTTTGACTTAACAAAGAACCGTTGGGACTTTGTGGAAAAAAAACGTTAATGCAAAAGAAACTTTCAAAGGCAAAGTCACAAATGCAGCAACATGATTTCAACAACAACAAAATAAAAAAAGGACGGGGAGGGAGGGGGGGTTCAGTTGAATCTCCATCAATAGGAATGTTGAGGAGTGGGTGGGGTTGGAGCCTAAAGGGGAGTGGCTACAGGACAAGCAGAAAGGGTTAAGTGCTGGAGCTCAGAGCTGCCCACAGTCAGAGATGGTGATCTTGGCTTTGGTTTTGCCGCTCTGGCTGCCGTAGGACTCCATCTTCTTTACGACATCCAGCCCCTCAACCACAGCGCCAAACACCACGTGCTTCCCATCCAGCCTGCAGGCACAGGAACAGCCCAGTTAACAGAGTCCACAAACAACCCTGAGCCTCCTGCTGGGTGCCTGAACGCACATCTAACATTAAGACCTTTTAAATACCACAGTGAAATTTAACATCATTCCATGGTCATATGAAGGAAAGGAAGGAAAACCAGTAGGGACATGTGTTTATTAATCGCATCAATCTATAGAAGCATACCACTTACAGCACGTCCCTGCTGTATATGACATGTTCTTAGAAATAATTCATGTGACTGCAGTTAGAAGAAGTGACACAAATCCTGACTGATTAAAAGTGAATTGTTTAAGTTAATTTAAGCTTCAGTTTGATTTGGAACATTTTCATTATGAGTTTAGAATGAATAACTCACCCCACCAAAAAAAAAACCAAAACCAAACATCTGGACACTGGCTGAAGCTTCTTTAAGGAAACTGAGTTCACTGCTCTTCAGACCTGCCGATCCCCTGCCTCCAACATGAAGTCAAAACTTCACTGTGCTTGAAGAGTTTTCTTAAACATGTGGGGGTGCATGTTTGCTCTCACCATGCTGTCTGGGCCGTGCAGATGAAGAACTGGGACCCGTTGGTGTTTGGTCCGGCGTTGGCCATGGACAGGATGCCGGGGCCGGTGTGCTTCAGGGAGAAGTTCTCGTCACCAAACTTGTTGCCATAGATGGACTTTCCACCAGTTCCATTGTGGTTGGTGAAGTCACCGCCCTGTGTGTGCATCCAATAATACCAATTAACAACACACACACTTTGACACCGGACTTGAGTAAACAGACCCGGGTCAGGTAGAACCTGGGCCAGGTGAGACCTGGATGTAACTCCTCACATTTATCTGGTTGAGTGACAGAAATATTCAGATGTGTGAAATGTTTCAATCACCTGTTTTAAAGCAAAAATACCAAACAACACTGCAGCTTCTCCAATGGGAACATCAGGTCACTGACAACTGGATGTCAAAGGCTTTGGAAGACATTTGGCTACAGGAGACTTTCACAGCATTTTCCACCATTTTGTTACATGATTACAAGAAAAAGTTAAAGTTCTACTCTGAAAGAAGCCAGCAGCTTAAACTGTCCGGTTCAGGCTTCTCCAGTGTGATTTCAAACCTGCTGCAACCCTGATTTCAAAAACAAATAGAAGAACTTGTTTGCACATCTGTACCACCTCAATTTCCTCTTCATTACGACTGAAACTTTTTTTTTTTCTGATGTTCAAAGCTCCAGACTGAAGCTCAGGCTATTCAACATCACTGCTGCCGTTTCACACGGTTTCGAGACACCAGCTTCACCTGGCACATGAACCCGGGGATGATGCGGTGGAAGGTGCAGCCCTTGTAGCCAAAGCCCTTCTCGCCGGTGCAGAGGGCACGGAAGTTTTCAGCAGTCTTGGGCACCACGTCATCACGGAGCTGCACAAACAAACAAAAGAACATTAACACACCCAAAGTCAGTCAACTGTTATGAGCCAACAGGGTGTATAGTCAGTTCATTTCAGTTGTGTGTTCAGTAACCACTAAGTGAATTAACAATTGGCTTGTTGCCATCCAGGCCCTGAGCCACAACCAGAGGAGGTTTATCAGGCTGCACTTTGTTCTGTGTAGCAACAATCTGCACAGAACAAGTTAAATCTTACCATACTGAACATGTTGTACTGAACATTGATTTACACAAGGTTAGAAACTCTAATTCACAGAACTGTGTGTATTTAAGTGCATTGTCAAAAGTCAAATCAAGTTCAACACCCCCTGAGAGGCAGCAGTTCCAGCCAGTTAAACAAGGATCAGTTCATCGTGTGAGTAGTGTGTGGTAATTGTGTTCTGTCGTGGTGAAACAGGACTGCAGCACTGCACCAGGCTGCAATGTCTGCATGCCCTGCACAGCAGTGACGCTACTGTGCAAGTATGTTGAGAGGGCAGGGGGGCTGCAGCAGACAGCTGAACTCAGAACAGCTGAACTCAGAACAGCAGGGCGCAGCCATCCACCTGCTCAGCGGTAAGAGAAACCGGGCTGCAGGCTGAAGTGTGTCCAACTTTCACAGACTGTACCTACGTGCATCACGGAGCACATTCATGCAGACTTTTCCCACAACTTCATTCTGTTTTTCTCTCCTACTCAAACAAACCCGCACAATCTTCTCATCGCAGGACACAGTTCACAGATACAAAATGCCTACAATTAAAAATCTCTTACTGCGGTGAGACCATATGTTGTCTCATTCATGTCTAACTTCTTACTTTTTTGTTCGCTTATGATGAAAATAACTAAATCTCAGATGTTAATAACTCAAAGAATGCCGGCAGGCCGGATTACCGGTAACAGCACACACTGTAACGCGGTTAAAAGTTAACCCGGGAGGGTCTGAGGTCCGGAGAGGTGCGCCGAGTAACCAGCGAGTCTTTGCGTTCATTTTTAGCCGAGGACTGGTGCCATAAATCGGGAACGCCCATAACGGGGCACAGCTACATCTATGAGCACAAAATGGCTGCTAGGCGCGTTCAGCCCGCAGTTCGCTGCCCTTAAACCGGGCGGATTATAGAAACCGTCACGCAGCCTTTATGGCCGCTGCTGTCGCGCCTCTAACATGTTTAATCACTTTGAGTACAAAGCCTACGGATGTCCCGGGTGCTTCCTCCATCTTCCTACATCCGCATTTTTTACCATACAGGCAGACCCCACCACACCGCCGCGCCACCACCGTGGAACTTTCCAGAACGCCCCCTCCTCCCCCTCCCATCCCCCGTCCGCAAACACAGGAACCGGTGCCGTTAGCCGCAGCGGCTAACATGCAAAACGCCGAAGACAGCAAACCTTGTGTTTTTACACGGGCCGAGCAGAGAACACCTTCCCCAAACCAACCTGTTATAACCGCGGTAGAGTAAAGGACTGCCTTCCCTCGGCGAAAAGAAGCAGTTTTCATCCGACGGCAGTGGCAGATTCCCGGGCTTCAGAGAAGGCCGCGAAACGCTGCAACAAAGAACGGCAGTGACTCCATGTCGTTAGCATTAGCTCAGCCGTTAGCCAGCGGTGCCCGGACGACTCAATCCGGGGCTGCGGGCCTTTCATGTGCCTCAGCGTGACGGAAGCAGCTGCCGTCCGGCTCTCACCGCGGGTCTAAACAACCAAGTGTGGGCTCATTAATAACAGTTTTGCAGCTAAAGCCGCCCGGACCTCAGCTAAACGCGTTAATCGGTACCATACAGATGTTAACGACATGCTGACCGGCTATTAACTAAAGTCTAAATACGAAAAAAAAATCCTACGCAACAACAACTCAATAAAGCTCCATCTGCGCAAATATTAACGCCGTAAACGTCCGCTGTCCGGTCCCGTTAGCCTGCAGCGAGCCGCGCTGGCTGGACGCCACAAACACGTGCACATGGTCCCGTCAAGGCATTCGTGACAGCTCGGCTAACCTTAGCTCTCTGGACGCTACCTGCAGACCAGGGCGAGCGGCTGACTTTGGCGTCTAACTTTGTGCAGATCGGACCGACTTCATACCCATACAGGTACCGAGCAGAAGCGTTTAGCTGAGACCCGACTGAGTCGCTCTAACCCCAGGCTGACACGAACATTCACCAGCCGCTCCGACCGTCAGCATCCCGGCTACATTTTGTATCACAGAGAGCGGTTTACCTCCATCACAACCCGGCCTACGGGTGCGCCATCAGCGGCTACGTCAAAGAAGACTCTGGGCTTGGACATTTTAGCAGGTGGAACTGGAGACGGCGGACTGAAGAGTTTTCCGGTGAAGGGACACACTGGGCTGCAGGGAACCGAAAAAGATGGAGGAATGTGGATACATTTTATATAAGAAGCCGCTGGGCGGTATAAAACCACAGTGAGCCAATTGGTAACGACTGAGTTTTTAATTGGCGTAGGTTTCAGCGAATCAGCAGCCAGGATAGCTGACGCTCCCTTTTTACGGGTCTGTAAAGCACAGACGCGTCTCACAGTGTGTTTGATTCGTGCACCATAAAGAACCGCTACAACGGAGTTTGGCTACTTCTAACATTTGTCACACGTAGCACCGCCCCGTTTCGGTGTCCGGGTCGAAAATCCTTGAACTAACGAGTTTCAGAGCCGCGCGCGCCATAGATGATTGACAGATCGGGCGTCCAATACACTCAGCGCAAGGGGTGGGTGAACTTCAAATTCCGCAGTCAGAGCGCGTTCCCGTTGACAGGGTTGAGAAGTGTGTGCGCGGTCACGCGATCAGGGCGCGGTCCGTCCAGTTCTGAAGAAGTTTGTGTTTCTAAGTAAAGACCGGACACAAAAAGTCACTTCACCGAGTCGAACAGGTGATAAACTGACGGTTAACACGTCACCTGTCAGAGGGAGGTGCGCAAAGCTAAAGTTCAAAGGTTTTGTTAAAGTGTTGTAATTGTGTAACGTTAACCTGCTTTTTTTTTTTTTAGGCTCGTGGTGGTTGAATGGAACGGTTCCGGGTTCTTATGGTTCAGCGATCGTTCCCCTGCTGTGGAACGTTTTACTAACGGATGTCGAACGTTATTGGCAGGAGAAGCGGTTCTCTAAACGTTCTACAAACTACCATCCGGGAACCTTTGAATGAAAACCAAAACTGATGTTTCTTCGCTTTTTTTCATTTCATTTTTCATACTTTTATTGCTCTTAATAAATGGTTTATATTTCTATCATATGTCAGCACTGCCCAGCTGTGCGAACAATAATCTCTAATAATTTTAAATAATACCATGAATGGATCATTAAACTGGGACTGGAGAAGCAGCAGGAAATGAGTGGATGAATAAATGGATGGAAAACAATGTATTTCAGGTCCAGGTATGAGTTTAACGTGAGGTCGACGCCCTCTGGCCTGTTGGTTGGGTGTGCTCTGCTCTTGCAGGTGCAGGTACAGGTGGCTGGGCCTGAGAGGACTGAGGTCTGACTGGGAGCATCTGGGCCCAGTGATCCCAGTGCCTTTTTTGGCTCGTTGATCAGTTTTCCCACATCTCGTCCCTTTAAGCTGAATCCTTTCTGTTTAGTAAATAAACTGGTTAAAGTTTATGTGCATTTCTGGTGTTTGTCCCTTTTTGTCAGAAAATTTTCTAAGAAACTTTACTGTCTGAGACGTTTGTGGACGACGTAAGACCAGAACTTTTACAGTGTTTTTTTTTTGTGAGGAAAGTTTTTAAGCTCTGTTCTGAAATGTGTCGGCCTTTTTCTGTGTGTGTGTGTACGATGTTCCTCTCAGGTTTCCAGATGCAGGTAAAAACATCCTGACAGGTGGTGGTGGGTGATGATGGGGGTGTGGTATTGATCAGTGACCTTCAATGACCTTTGACGATCTACAGTTGATGCTCACAGAGGCGCTGATTCTGCTTTTAGATTCAGATGAGTTGTTATTTTGCTCTTGTTTGTTGTTTATTATTTCTTTCTACATGTTTTGTTGATTTAGTTGCTGTAACAGCTGAAACTCCCACAGATTAACCAAAGCACTGTGGACCTTTGTATGAACTTTACAGTTTCCAGCGATGCTTCATTTTGTAGATGCTCTTCATGTTTACACAGAATTCTGGTGATTTTCTGGATCAGTAAATGATCTGTTGGGTTTGTAAGTGCAGCAGGTCGTGAGCTGGGAATCTGGGACGGCAGCAGATGGTTTTCCTGCTGCTTAAACACGTCGGTTTCTGTGTGATCAATAAAGTTGATTTCATATTTTGTCTGATTCTTTGTTTTCACTTTCCCACTCTCACACATGTAAAGCACCACAGGTTCTCCTCTGTCTTTCCAGTGTGTTTATTAAATTACAAAGGTTATTATTATTATTACTGTTATTAGGATCATTACTGAATCATACAGAGTGATCATGTACAGTTTATTTTTTCCAGAAGCCACTGGACTCACTGGGACATGGAGACACCACAACGGTCTGGACTCTAGTCACTTTACAACATACAGAGTAATGATGAGCATGAGGAGGAGGAGGATGAAGATGAACTCACATATACAAGCTGTGGCTGTGAGGCGAAGACCAAACAGCCCTGTGTCCTCTGGAAGGTCACATCTCTTCCCTATGTTCAGGGTGGGTGCGTGAGTTCAAACCCCACTGAAGAGGCTCGGCTGCAGGCAGAGGGACCGACGACGCTCCTGACAGAAAGCTCCAGAGATGAGATGAAAGTGACGGCGTTCCGGTTTCTACAGTTTTAGCCGAGTCACGTAGCTTTGGCCCCGTTTACACGTTTCACATCAGGTGTCTCACATCTGATAAAATCCAGATTCAATCCAGAGTGAACACACTCCCATTTACACTGAGCCACAGGTACAGAGGCAGTGAGGTGATTCAGCACCAGCCTCCAGCTCAGCCTCAGTCTGTGAAGCTGCACTGGAAGGATGAAACGTTCAGGTGTTGAACCGCCTTCAGACCAGTGGAACCACCTTAACAAACCAGTGGAACCATCATCAGCAGCTGACAGAAGCTCTAAAGCTGCAGACACTGTGTTCCTGCGGGTCTTCGATGTTCTCGCTGAGCGACTGTGTGTTTTTGCAGATGAAGATACAAACAGTGAAGTTCAGCTTTAAACTGATTCTGAAACGAGTCTGTGTCGACTGGTTTGGGGCTGAATCTGTGCTGAATCTGTGCAGTGTCCAGTGGTGGAAGGTAACTACCTGTTCTCAGGTACTGTACCTGAGAACAGGTACAGCACCTGTACTCTTCTACATGTCAGAGGGAAATCCTGTCCTCCTGCGCTCCATTCAGCTGCAGTTACTAGGAACTTTACAGATCCAGATTTTTTTTACACAAAACGTGACAAACTGGTAAAATATGATGCTTTAATATCAATGAATCAATCAGCTGATTGATCAAATGACTGCAGATTATTTCAATAACCAACTTTTTCTGCTTGGAGTACTTTCACTTTAAATATTTTCCTTTTCCTGATCGTACTCATACTTTTACTTCACATTTTTTACCTGTAGTGGAATATTTTTTACAGCGTGGTGTTAGTGCTTTTACTGCAGTGAAGGATCTGACAGCGTCTGCTCCTCCTGCTCCTGCTCCTCCTCCTCCGGCTGGAGGTGAGGAGCTCTGTCTGACTCTGGCTGGAGATCAGGTGTCTGACAGACACAGAATCTGATTCACATCATGTTCACACTGGTCCAGTCACAGACGCTCAGTTAGTCCAAACAAACAGTGCGTCGGCCGATCACCTGACAACAGTGATCCTCTAACCAGCGATGAATTTTGATTATACTTATTAAAAACTGAGGATTAAATGATTCTCTTTGGTTTTCTTTGTCTTTTTCCACTTTTCAGACAAAGTGTTGGAACAGAATCAGATCTGCCCCACACAGGAAAACACCAGGACACGTGAACGTTTGCTCTGTTCTGGTGAGAAATCCCAGGATTTCTGACAAAACCAAAGACCTGAACTTCTTCAAAATTCACAGGAAAACAAAGCAGACGCTGTGGCTCAGTGTAAACGGAGTCTGTTCACACTCACTTCAGTGTCTCAGGTGGAAAACGCAGACTGCTCCTTTAAAGCTCATCTTCACCTGTTTACACCATCACATTTAAACTCATCTGGACCAGAAACCTCCGGGTTTAAAGGACCTGGCTGCTGCTTCTGCTCATTAACAACAAATGTCTTCACTCGTCATCACTGCTGGACGTCCACGACCCAACGCCACTTTGAGAAAAAGACAGACTGGGTTGGAAACGAACGGTGATGTGGAAGGAGGGAACTCAGCTTACAGGCTGGTGGACGATGTGGAGGACGCTCAGCAGTGACGTGAACGTGATCTGAGTCTCTGCCTGTCGGCTCTGACAGGGAATGAAGGATGAAGCATCAAAATACGGTTTCAGAGAATAAAAAAAACATAAAATAAAGTTACCATCGAGTTCATAGTCACATCAAAGAGTTCTCGTATTTAAAAGCTGTTTGTTTCCTTCTTGTCGTCCGCTCCATCCTGTGCAGACGGCAGCCATGTTGGACCGGCCGTCGTGTTGGCGGGCGAGGAGAGAAAATATGTATGTATGTGTGTGTGTGTGTGTGTGTGTATGTGTGTGTGTGTATGTGTATGTGTGTGTGTATGTGTGTGTGTGTGTGTGTGTGTGTGTGTGTGTGTGTGTGTGTATGTGTGTGTGTGTGAGAGTGTGTGAGAGTGTGTGTGATCAGTTGTTCTCAAACAGGGACAGCAGGTCGTCGTTGTTGTTGCTCGGGAGGTCTGGAGGTCCGAGGTAGGACAGCAGCTCGTCCGGGTTGGTCAACTCAGGAAGCAACTGCAGAAACAAACAAGTTGCTGTCAAATACATTGCTCAATACACGGTTCCACGGCTCACCTGCCGCGGCTCACCTGCCTCCGGAGGTGGAACGCCACATACATTTAAAACACGTCACAGCGGTTTGACCTGTGACTTCATCACACAACCAACCC
>NC_054400.1:719894-722394 GCF_017976425.1 Toxotes jaculatrix
GAGAGAGAGAGAGAGAGAGAGAGAGATTTCATTTTATTAACAACAGTCATGACAGAGGTTTGTTCAGCTGTCACTTAAAAATACCAGTCGTTACTGTATCAGCAGCTGATACTGATCACACTGAGCTGTGCTGCTGTGGTGTGTGTGATCATTGATCATTGATCAGTGATCAGTGATCAGTGATCAGTGATCAGTGATCAGTGATCAGGCAGCTTCCTGTTTACTGTATATAACTGGATAATTAGCCAACATTCACTGCAGGGTGACCATAAACCATAAACCAGCATCGTCTCAAGAAACGCGTCCACATGAAACCACTGAAACGCTGCAGTGTATACACCAGGCCTGTAAGTGGCGCTGTAACGCTGCCACAGAAATACACCAAAAACAGAGAAGAAGACATGGAGCACGCTCATAAAACTCATGTGACGTAAAAAAAAACAAAAAAAAAAACTCAAGAAGAAGGAGGAGATGGCAGCGAGACAGGAGACGTTAGTGAGGAGCAGCTTCTGCAGCACGAACACGACACTGTAATCCACCACTGCTGACGCTGCTGGCAGGTTAGTCTGGACACACACACAGACACACACACACACACAGACACACACACAGACACACACACACACAGACACACACAGTTCTTCTTACCCCAGAAGGCTGATTAAAGGAGTTGTAGACACCACCAGCGCCCCCTGTGGTCAGAGCATTCAGACCTCCACCCTGACCGTTAAACTGGTCCTGCTGCATAAACACATCAAGAAGAACCATGTTCATGTGAACACTTCGTGTGACTGTACAACACACACACACACACACACACACACACACACACACACAGAACCTTGATTAACATTACTGACCTTGTAGTACTGAGAGCTGGGGGGTCCAGAGGGGGGGTACTGTGGCAGGGACATCTTATGGCTCTGATAAGAGGGTGAGGAGCCCGAGCGCTGGGGGGCAGGGCCTGGACCACCAGGACCTGAGAGCACACAGACACAAAGAGCATGTAACCGAGCATGTGCTTCATCATGTCACATGTCATGTTTAACTCGTGTTTTATAAAGTGGTTTGAGCCGTTTGAGTCTGTTTTCACTGCTGTCATGTGACACTTTACGAATCTTTATGTTTCATCATTGTTCTTATTATTGATGGATGAATCTGTTTTTACTGAAAATGGAAAATAAAAACTGAACTTTTCAGTTTTTGGTGATAAAGGTGCAGTGTGTCCACACCAGCTGCTGACGTCCTACCTGGGTGGTACTGCATGTTCGGCCCAGAGTACGGACCAGGCCCAGTGTGACTGCCTCCACCTGAACCCGCCAATGAACCACCGGCACCACCGGGACCCGACATCACGTTCACACTGGAACCAACGGGAACGCCGTACTGCTGAGACATTCCTGGGAAGGACTGAGGACGAGAGGAGGACAGTAAAGGAAATGTACGTGAAAACCTTTTTATTTTATACTTTAATCCAACAACATGTTTACGCTGTAAATTACATCAGTATCTGATGTAATAAAACCTGATTAAAATCTAATCTGATCAGTTTAGACCATTTACACTAATCAAACCCCCTGACTCTCACCTCAGAGTTGTAGGGCCGTTTGAGGCCCTGTGGGGGCCTCAGGTGGCCCTGCTGTGGTCCGGGACCATAGTTTTGGTGCTGGGGGACCCTCTGTGGGCCCCCTCCAGGTCCATACATGGGGCCCATTGAGGGGGGACCCCTGGCAGGGCCTGGACCAGGCCCCATACCTCCAGGAGCCATGCCAGGGGGGCCGCGGGGACCAGTGTGGGCCATGAACTGGTTGTTATAGGCTGGACCCCCCATCTGTAAAACACACACATGTGGATGTTTTCATGGAACACTGTGTGTCAGCACACACCTGGTAGGAACCACATATAAATAAATTAAAATGGGCCCCTGAGGGCACCTGAAGCCTCCAGCAGAGGGAGCTCTAACTGCACAGGCTGTCAGAGTCGGTCTGCAGGTAAAGCGACCTCCCTCACCTGTCCGTAGTTCATCTCTTGGTTTTGTTTCTCCTGGATGGCGGCGACAGTTGCTGTAGCTGTGGCGGTTGCCGTGGCAGCAGCAGCAGCGACGGCGGCAGCGGCAGCCTGAGTGAAGTCAGCCGAGCCTCTGGAGCCGCCGGGGTTAGACGGGTAACTGCAGGCAGACATTTTGGATTTACTGTTTTTCTTTTTTCTTTCTTTTTTTTAGTTTCTGTGTTCACTGTGATTTTTTTCTTACTGCTCAGACAAATGCCAACTTTACAAACAGGTTATTAAAAACAAGTGCATGCTGTGGCGCCGCCTCGGGAACTCTCACTTTGGATTTAAAAGCTCAAAGAAATTAACTCAGTAAGTTTCCAGACCACTTTAATGATGTGAGCAGCTGACAGAGATCAAACAACAATCAAACTCACCTTCCTGTGTACCCCCCCGGTCCTCCAGCGTAGCCCCCGGCCGTGCGGCTGTACATGCCCTGGTTCATGTAGCC
>NC_054400.1:727394-734894 GCF_017976425.1 Toxotes jaculatrix
ACTTTGACAGTTTCCTTTTATCGACGCACCAAATTTTCTGCCTCACACAAACATAGGAACCAAACGTGGCTGTATCCAGGATCATTTCAAACCTTTCCAGACTTTTCCAGGACCAGCACGCAGCACGGATAACTTGATGTCATTTGATCTGCCTGCGACCACCTGAATCCGTTCAAGTTACATCAACTACAGTTTCTGTCAACAAACAAATTGTCAAGTCATTGATTAGTCCATCGTCAGAAAACAATCAGCGACTGTTGAGACAATCGGCCGCTTTAGCCTCTGTCCACTTCCTGTCACAGTCCCTGAGTCTCCCTGAGAGAACGAGTCACCTGAGGACGTCACCTTCAGGTGTTCATCATCTGCAATGAACATTTTTTATTTTTATGCAAACGGTTATTCGATTACTTAGATGAACAACAGTCAGATTAACTGCTAATGGAAATAATCATTAGTCGCAGCCGCGGTAACAACAACAAACAGGAGCCTCTGCTCACTCAGGGCTCGTGAAGTGAAGCTCTGTCACCAACTCTCCATCACATAACGCACACCTGCAAAAACATCAACACATCTGTCACTTTTTTTTAACAATCCATGGATTCGTTGGTCAGTCTACAGCTGAAACTATTTGCTGAATAATCAATCGGTCAAACATCTGCTCGCTCACTCGCCCATCCGCTCTGAGGATTTTCACCTTGGTTTTCACACTGCTGACTGAGCAGGACCAGACTTTTAAAGACGTCACCTCAGGCTCTGGGGAAACATTCTCTGAACCAAACAACTCATCAATTAACTGAGAAAATAACTGGCAGATCAATCAATCATAAATCTGTTTATAAAACGAAATGGAAAATAATGGAAAATGTCCACATTGTCTGCAGGTGTTCTGTAAAAACCCAAAGATCTTGAGTTCATTGTGAAACAGAGAATCACACTCACTGGAAAATCTGGTTTTCCTCAAGTTAAATCAACTATCAACACAGCTGCGGATTCATTTTCCCTCTGTCAATAACTCCCAATACAGAGAAAACATCCCAACAACATAAATCCATACAGAAGGATAACAGGAGGGATAACAGGAGGGATAACAGGAAGCCAAAGTGAAGGAATCATCAGAGAAAGAGAGAAAACGAGCCTGCAAACAGCAGCAGCTCTTCAGCAGCTCTTTCCTGTTCTCTCCTGCAGCTTGAACTCAACTCACCAAACAACTAACGACTCATTTGACCAAACAGGTAAAACAACTAAATCAAACCATAACGGAGCCTCTGGGTCAGTCAGAACGCACTGGACTCGGGGAATAACCTGCTCCCAGCTGCAGCCTCTGATTTAAGAGTCAGGTCCCAGTGAGCCACACCGAACGGACCGATCAGCTCCAAACGTGGGAAATATCCTGTGATTAACCGCTAACTGGGAACTGTGGGACCCGTCCACGTGAAAGCGTTACTGCTGTAACGTATTCGATTATGCGATTAATATTCGTGTGAATAAAGTAAACTCAGTGCTGTGAACTCGCTCAGTGTCTTTACCATTGACCCCTCGTGCACAGAACACATGCACGCGTATAGTAATAACACTATGGCTAATATAAGTAATAAAACATGTATATATTTTAAACCGAGATAAACCGGGTCGTGTTGTCCCGGTTCGCCGGACCTCACACGTTCGTCTGGCCGCTGAAATGAAAACCTCCGACAAAATGAAAGTGTCAGGAGACATTTTGAGATTCCTTGTAGTGGTGGGGAAGCTAATGCTGACATGCTAACAGGCAGGTCCCTGCGCTCCGCGGCCGGGAAATGAAGCTGCTCCTGCTGTGGGTAGCACCGCTGTTAACGTTAGCATGCTAACGAGACGAACACAGCCCACTGCGTCTAAACAGCCCAAAATAATTTACCGGACAGTGTTATTCTAATGGTCGCGAAACCAGATACCGAAAGTTGGATAACGTGTTAAAAATGCTGCAATTACTGAAAATATCACCCCATTCCACAGCTGTTACCAAGCTAGCTCTTAGCCTCGCTAGCCCAACGGGCTGTGACAATGGAATGCTCCGAAGCTAACAGTTAGCCACCAGCTAGCTTCTTCCTCCAGCACAAAACAGTCACCTAATGACGGCCAACATGTGGCTCCACACCGAGCAGCCGTTCCGGGTTTTAATTATTGACATGTTCCCCCTGAATTAAAACACAAAACTGTAAATACCGCACACAGACAAAGCGGGCAGAAGTGCTGGTTTCTTAGAGTCAACCTACCTCCTCTACCACCCCGGTGTCCGAGCCCTGCTCCGGGGCTCCGCAGTCTGAGCTCTCCCGGGCCTCCGGAGCATCAAGGACCGAGCGCACCTGAAGTAAACCACCACAGGCAAGAGAACCTGCTCAAAGACGGCCCGAATATCCAAAAATGTCCCGGTGAAATCCTCCACTGAATCCGAGATTCACCCGGTCGCACTGGCTTTAGTTACCTCCTCCAGCCAGCTAGCCCTCCCTCCCCGCCGCCACCGGGCTCTGCGTCTGATTACCCTTCTTCAGCAGGCGGCACCATCCGGGAGTTTTAATTTACAATTAAATAAAATATAAGTTCAGTAATTATGCTCCAGTTAATGTGTGGAGGGTGACGCCGGAGCCGCTTCACTGTTTCCTATGCATCGCTGCTGCCGGTGGGAGAAAGCCAGCAGGTCGGACCGGAGAACTGCAGCGACCAGGGAGGGAGGGGGTTACAGACAGACAGACAGGCAGAGAGGGGGTAGAGTGAGAGTGAGACAGGCAGACAGACGGGCGGGCAGACAGAGAGACAGAAAGACACGCAGAGACAAGGACACGGGAGGGGAGACAGCCAGATAAAACCTGTACATGTGTCCAAACTGTCCCACAAAGGACCGTGTGGTTGCAGGTTTTTGTTCCCACCAAGCTGCAGCACATCAGACTCCACTCATTCAATCAGCTGATCTCAGTCTTCAGACAGCTGATTGGTCAAACTGTGTGCTCATGATTGGACCACAGGTGAATCAGATCAATCAAGTGGACCAGGTGAATCTTGTTAATCAGGTGCTTACTGTTACCAGCTCCTGCTGGTTGGTGTGGGCTGGCTTTTGGTTTTGTTGGTTGGATATCTGCGCTGTGGACAAGCTGGAGGAAGCTGTGGTGTAAGTGTGGTGGTGGAGGTGGTGGAGGCGATCTTCTGTTTCAGGCGTTGGTTGGAGGTGTACTGTTTAACAACTCAATCATAACAGAAGTTACCTCAAGGTACTTTCACACGGAGCAGGTTCAGACCAGACTCTTTATAATATCAGAGACAGAGACACATTTCACCCAAGAGCAGCAAAGAAAAACTCCCTTTAACAGGTAGAAACGCTGAACAGAACCTGACTCACGGTGGGAGAGAGAGAGGGAGAGGGAGAGGGAGGGAGAGGGAGAGAGAGAGAGGGAGGGAGAGAGAGAGAGGGAGGGAGAGAGAGAGAGAGAGAGGGAGAGAGAGAGAGAGAGAGGGAGGGGGAGGGAGAGAGAGAGGGAGAGGGAGGGAGAGAGAGAGGAAGAGGGAGAGAGAGAGGGAGAGAGAGGGAGAGGGAGAGGGGAGAGGAAGAGGGAGAGGGAGAGAGAGAGGGAGAGAGAGAGAGAGAGAGGGAGGGGGAGGGAGAGAGAGAGGGAGAGGGAGGGAGAGAGAGAGGAAGAGGGAGAGAGAGAGGGAGAGAGAGGGAGAGGGAGAGGGGAGAGGAAGAGGGAGAGGGAGAGAGAGAGGGAGAGAGAGGGAGAGGGAGAGGGGAGGGGAGGGGGGAGAGGAAGAGGGAGAGAGAGAGGGAGAGAGAGGGAGAGGGAGAGGGGAGGCGGGGGGGGGGGGGACTTGGGACATTGTAGGTTTCATGAAGAGCAGGATTAAAAGTAAAGAGAAGACAATAGCAAGATCCAGACTCTACAGCTCCGAGGGCAGATGAACCTGCAGAGAGCGACGGCAGAAGAGAAGAGAAGAGAGGAGAGGAGAAGAGAAGAGAGGAGAGAAAGACCTCCCAGACCCAAACTGGTAAATGGTTCCACAGAAGAGGAGCCTGAGAACTGAAGGATCTGCCACCTGTTGTACTGTTGGAGACTTTAGGAACCACAGTAGAACTGCATTCTGGGAGCGCAGAGTTCTGCAGGGTAATAAGGATGAATAACGATGAGCTCCTTGAGATATGATGGTGTGTGAACACTGAGGGCTTCGAAGGTGAGGAGCAGGATTTAACAGGGAGCCGATGCAGAGACGCCAGGACAGGAGGAATATGGTTTCCTGGTTCCTGTCAGCAGCCCCCCCGACAGATCCAGGTCCCATAATGCATCTGGATAGCGTCTCTTCATCACATCATTTAAACGCCACACCTCCGCTGTAACAGACCGGATGTTACACGTGTGTAGCCCGATGACATCACTCGCTCTTAGCAACACACACACACACACACGCGTGCATTGTGCTCTGCAGCCTCTGTAACCATGCCAACCGAACACGCGCACGCGGCGCACACACACACACACACCTGTGACAGTGAGTTAATGCAATACAAAGACGAGAACAAAGGAATTCAACAGATCAGAATAAGTGAAAAGAAAACCAGAGGAACGGAGAGAGTGAGGAAAGGAAAAAAAGAAAGGAGGGAGGAGAGGTGAAGCAGACCGAGGACAGAGGCCGTTCTTCAGTACATACAGTTTCTTTATTGAATGAAGCAAAATAATGAAGAGAATTTCAATCCCCTATTATGAAAATAAATAAATCATTTTCTTTGTCTCGCAGAAGCCCAGCTGATCTCATCTTCTGCTGTCGTTTCATTTTCTGCTTTTTCCCGCCGACAGAGTTCATTCAGCTGCTCCACACGAAAAACAATAAAAACATGAGACGCTCCGCTGCAGTTTGGCACAGGATAAATGCTCAGCAGAGAGAAGAGGAGAGACAGAAGCCCGGGGTTAATTCACAATCATCAGCAGTGCATTGGGTTGAGCTCATGTAGGGACGCCTGACAGCGCAGACCTCCACCATTTTATTCCCCAGATATCCCTTCAAAATAAAAGACGAATAGAATAAAATCTCAAGTGTGCGAGTTAAGCGTTGCCATGGTGACTAATTACAGACTTTACTCAACGAGTGAACACACCTGCTGAAAGGCAAAACACCTCTACCTGCTGTAGTGATACCAATCCTCAAATATCACACTCTTTTCTCAGCTAGCTGCGCTCACATTGGTTTTCAATGGGGAGCGCTAACTATGCTAACGAGACATTAAAGAAAAACTAAAAATAAAATGTTTCCGGCAACGTTTCAGGTGAAGGGAGGATGATTTTAGGACCTGACTGAGGAAGCAGTGATGAGGATGAAGATGAGAAAAAGGAAACAGGAGGTGTCACTGTGTGTGTTTTCTAAACCATCTGCTCTAATGACCTGATGTTACAGAAGACAGCTGGAGGTGGAGTGTGTGTGTGTGTGTGTGTGGACGGAGAAGGGTGCATGTGTTGAAAGGTGAAAGGTCATGAAGGTTTAGGTTCAGGCTTAAGGCTCAACTCCCCCAGATGGTTTGATGCAACTTTTTGTGGAGCAACGTTGCCTCATCAGACATCTCTGAGTTTTCCTTCATGCTGCCTGAAACCTGTGTGTTGCCCAGACGAGTTGCCTCGTACCGACTCTCCACGTTGCTCACTGGGCTGAAATGTTTCTGTCTGAATCTGATCCTAAAGTTTCAGACTTCATTAAAAAAATCTGCCAATTTTAGACAAGATTTTATTCAGGTGACGTTTCTTTGTGGTTGCTAGTGTTTAGACCTGTGGCCCATAAACCAATCAATGTTAATCAATCAGTAACAAATGAAACCCAGGTTAAACTGCTCAGACACAGAAGAAGAAAGAGCTGTGTCACGTCCTCACTAACATCATGGTTTTCTTTTCTTTCATGTCTCTGTTCTTTGTGCACATTTTTCTAAAAACACTTCCAAACCTGAATCTTGGCAGCATCAGATTAGTTCTGGTTCCTTCAAACGTCAGAAAACCAAACGATTCTCAGCCTGAGCTCTGAAAAGCAACAGACTCAGACTGAACCTGGAATCTTAAAGCAGCGGCTGCGGCAACGCGTTGCTTGGATAGTTGAATTGCTGTGTTTCCTGTGGGTGGAGTTGAGCCTGAAGCTGATACTGCACTGTAATACTGCTGATTACATGTGTGCACTACTGACACAGTACTACACAGTAGTTGTACAGCTGTGTGTGTGTGTGTGTGTGTGTTCAGTTGATGTTGCAGTCTGTGTGTGTAACTGAATCCAGCGGGGTCAGGGGTCAGAGGTGAGGGTATATTCCAGGTGTTGCAGGTCACAGGTTTACTGCTGATCTTTGAATGCGTCCAGGTCGAAGGCGGCATCCAGGAAACGCCGCAGCTCCATCAGATGAGTGTTTTTGTTTCCTGTAGCCGGAGCTGCCGCCGGCTCCCTACCAACATACCTGAAACACACACACACACACACAGAGGAGACAGTGAAGTGACCTGTCACTGACTGATGACGAGCCCGGCTGATGAAGGTGAAGGTTATTACCAGACAGGTTTGGCTCTCTGGATGGTGGTCCTGATGCGCGGCTTCACGTAGTCGTAGTACCCCTGGTTCTTGTGCTCCTCCTGACACCAAACCAGGTCAGCGTTGGCAAAGCGCTCCGACTCGGCCTTCACCTGGTCGAACGGGAACGGAGACAACTGGGGGGCAGAGACGGCAGCTTTAAGCTCAGCTGTATTTTTCATTTGATGCCTCGTTACAAGATAGTAATTATCAGACGTTTGTTTTGTCTCCTCGCTCTGAAACCTTCGGACACCAGCTGCTGGGGATAATACAGGTGAACCCCGTCTGAAACACCTGTCTGACTGTGGGACAGCTTCAATCTCACATTGTCTCCTTCTCACATATAAGACGACTCAAACTTCTTCAAACCTCATTTCCAGAAAACATCGAGTCACAGCGGCAGTAACATGCCTGTTGGACAGAAACATGCTGGACCCACATCGGGGACCAGGACATCCCAGATCTCCTGCCTGACGTTTTCCACGGGGTGTGTGGACACATCCAGGACTCTCAGATGAAACTGATAGACTCAGCTGCTCCTCTGATAGCCAGCTGTACTTACTGGTGACTCCATGCTGTTTGTATGTTGGTGTGTAGTTGTGTAGCTGTGTGTGTGTGTACCTGCTCCATGCGTGCGATGGCCACGCTTCCCTCCATCCCTCTGTTCTTCCTCTCTTTGGTCAGCTCGTAGTAAACCTTCCCCGTGCAGAAGATCAGTCTCTTCACCTCCTCCGGACGCTCCAGTGCCGAGCCTCCTTCTGGGATCAGCCTCTGGAAGTGAGTTCCTACAGAGGAGGGACAGGAGGACGAGACGCAGAGGGTCAGGCCGAGCACACGTCTGGAAACTGTACCACAATTACTAAGTAACAAGGACAACAACGTTACCAGGCAGCATCTCGTCAAAGCTGGACCTGGCCTCTGGGTGACGGAGCAGAGATTTGGGAGTGA
>NC_054400.1:739894-747394 GCF_017976425.1 Toxotes jaculatrix
TTTAACAGTTCTCTCCCAGAGGATCCTCGGTTGGTGCTGCGCCGGCTCACCCTGTTCCCGTCGGTGTCTCCACAATAGAACTGCTCCGCTTTGGTCTTCCCTTGGACGACGGGGTCGACGGCCTCCAGGTGAGAGGGGTTGGCCACCAGAGACAGGGTGATGTTCCTGTCCGTCACGCGGTTGATACGACGGTGGTACATACCCAGGTGGTACTTCACGTCTCCAGAGCCCTGAGGGGGAAAAGCAACTTGGTGGAGCAACACATTTATAAATCCAGAAAGTTGTTGATGCGCGAACATCTGATACCGACAGATTCTCCAGAGTCACATCTGATAACAACATGTGGCTGCACCAGAACACTGAGGGTACTGCTGCTAACCAATAAGGACTAATTTCATTTAATACTGAGGTGTTGTCCATTTACTTTGTGCTGTCAGGTGTTAAAGTCACCAGGTGAACCACACACAGACTGGTTATATGGTTGCCCTGGATCAGTGGGCCTCAGTGAACCTGCCCCAGAGTCTGGTGACGTCTACCAACAGTTGAATTACCTCATCAGCAGCTTCCAGTTTGGAGTCAAACTGACAGAAGATCTGCTCCAACTCTTTACGGATCACATTGGCCAAAACATTCAGACGGCCCCTGACAGAGAGAGAGAGAGAGAGAGGAGGTGTGTATGCAAACACTGAGAAAGGCAGGGGTGAAACCTGTGTGTGTGTCCTTACATGTAACACGTGTGTTACCTGTGAGGCATGCCCATGATGACGTTCTCCACGCCGTTCTCAGAGGATTTATCGATGATGGTTTTCAAAGCAGGGATCAGAGATTCACATCCCTCCAGACCGAAGCGCTTCTCTGCAGACCACTTCTTCTGCAGGAACTCCTCGAACCTGAGCACACACACGCACACAGACACACACACGCACGCACACAGATACACACACACACACGCACACGCACACACGCACATACACACACGCACACACACGCACACAGACACACACACGCACGCACACGCACGCACACAGATACACACACACACACGCACACGCACACACGCACATACACACACGCACACAGACACACGCACACGCACGCACACACACACGCACGCACGCACACACACATGCACACAGACACACATACACACCCACACACACACGCACACGCACGCACGCACACACACACGCACACGCACACACACACACAGACACGCACACACACGCACACGCACACACACACACACACGCACATGCACGCACGCACACACACGCACACACACACAGACACACACACGCACACGCGCACACGCACGCACGCACACACACACACACACACACACACACACAGGTTCATAATGTGTTTGCTGTCCTCGTCTCACAGAGCAGTGCACACAGCGTACATCGTATCATGCACTCGACAGGTTGGTGGCGGCGTGTCGAGGTGTGTCGAGGTGTGTCGAGGTGTGTCGAGGTGTTTACCTGGTGGACCGGACCATACGGGCCAGCAGAGTCCTCTTCTCCTCCAGAGTGAACTGCATCACCCCTGGAGTCTCAAACTTCTGCCTGATCCACTGACACTGCTCCAGGTCGTTGATGAACATGAACTCCACTCCGATGTGCTGACAGTACGCCATCTGACAGCACGCCACAAACACAGCGCAGTTAGTGTCAGCAGCACAGACAGCAGCACAGACCATCATGTGTTAGTCTGATCAGTATGAATGGATGACTGTGATGACTGTGATCAGAGGTGTTTTCATCCCGTCCCCTCACACTGCGGTCTGTGTTTACCTCCAGGCGCCGTATGATCTCTTTCAGGGGAAGGGCGCTCTCTGAACCGCCGATGAAGGTGGTGGTGGGCAGGCGAAACACCTTGTCCAGGTCCGACTCATCCAGACCGTAGAAGCCTGCATTTCCCAGGATGCACCACAGGACAGGGGGGGACAGAGGAGGGTGAAGGAGGGGAGGGGGTTTAGGGAGAAAAAAAAAAGGGAAGGAGGTGAGGACAGGTCGAAGGGTGGAGGGGGTGGATGACAAAAAGATGCACAGACACACAAACAGTCCACGGACAAATGAAAACATGCAGTTAGTTGTTGAGTTAGTGATGAATGAACAAGCATCATGAACACGATGTGGAGAGTATGAAGAGAAAGAGTCAGACGTTGGTTCAAACCACAGACGGACACGACACATGCAGACAGGAGCAAACGGACAGAAGAAGAAGGGACAGCAGCGGCAGCGACAGACGGTTTGTTCAGTGATGGAGGCAGAGAGTGTGTTGCAGCAGCAGGACGGGGTGAGGGTCGGTCATGGGTCCAAAACAAATCCAAAATAAAAACAGAAGCAAGGAGAGAGTGTTAGAGTCATTCGTCTGAGCCAATCAGCAGGTTCACACATCAAACAAGACACGACAGAGTCAGCACATCATCAGCCTGTAGTCTGTACTCTTCTTCTTGTCAAGCATTTTGTGTGTGTCTCACCCACACACACACACACACACACACACACACACACACACACACACACACACACACACACACACACACACACACACACACACACACACACACACACACACACACGTGTGATTTCCTGACAAGATGAAAACGACAGAAAAACACCAGACTGATCCTTTAACAGCCGACTCAGGTTTGGGCTGAGTTCTGTGCTGGTTTCCTGATGTAACACTGAAGTGGACATGTCTGAAGGCCAGTGTCCATCAGACATGCAGAATTTAATCATCAGATGCGAGTCAGAGGGACGGGGGACGGGTGGACAGGTGGACGGGTTGTAATTGGCTTAAAGTCTCAGTTACATGTGAGCAGGTGGATGGACACTGGTCTCCAGGTAATTTGGCAGCTTTTGATTTTAACCAGCACATTAGAA
This sequence comes from Toxotes jaculatrix, assembly GCF_017976425.1. NCBI lineage: Eukaryota > Metazoa > Chordata > Actinopteri > Toxotidae > Toxotes > Toxotes jaculatrix. The sequence goes on from NC_054400.1 coordinate 742,783, forward strand.
AGTGGGAGGTAATGTTCCCATCAGCCAACACTGGATCTACTCGCATGTTTCCAGGTTTGTATTAGACTCTAACCACGATGCAGGGGCAGCTTCTCAGGTGACTGCTGCATGTCAGGGGTCGGGGGTCAGGGGTCAGGGTTCACACTGATGCTGGTTGTTCAGAAACATCACAGAACTCAAAGCTTTCCTCGACTTTTTGTTTTAGAAATTTCAGTCACAAAACTTTAGATTTAGGAGACAGAAAAATCTTTACATCTACGGGATTATAAATCTACGGGATTATAAACCTGTCGCTCATCATAGCTGCTGTAAAGATGTTGTTACTCAAACTGTTAAAAGAACAGGGTCAGGGGATTAACAGGTCTACAGCTGCAGGTTCAAACTGTCAAATCGTGTTTTCAACAACAAAGAAGACAGAAAAAGATGAGACCGGAGCTGGAGGTTCAGTCAGGTTCAGCCACGCAGTTTAAACGGGTTCTGGTCCTGAATGCTGAGGAGTGAGTCTGGATGGCAGCAGGGCGGAGAAACACGGGCGCCGACACGTGGAAGGTTTTCTGTCAGAAGCTGACGCCTGCTCACAAAGATTCTCTCAAAGCTGTTTACTGAGAACTTCTGTTCCTGGGACACATGAAGGTGACGGACTGAGATCAGTCCACTAACATCTGCCTGGTGAGATATCAGCTTTCACATTCAGCTGCCAGGTCTGCACACTGGGACTGTTTGTGTTTCTATGTGAGAGAAGGAGCTGATTTCAGTCTCTGAGATTCCTGCTGTTCAACAGGTGAGAGCATCGTGTTTGGCTGATCCATCGCCCAGCTGGCGCAGGAGGAAACAGGAAGCATGTGCATCAGCATTGGTCCATCTGGGACCAGTCACCACTGCAGTGTTACAGGGGTAAAAACCCTGGGTCCTGTGGCTCTAACACAGGTCCCTGTTCTCTGGACTGAAGCCACCCAGACCAACATCCTCTACATCTACGAGCCCAGCGATGATTATCTGACCTCAGCTGACCCCTGTGTGTCAGCACCGGTCTCCTGGAGGACAGGACAGAGGTGAAGTGTCCACAAGCATTTCTCGCTTGTTTTAAACTTCAGTAAAACAAACAAAAAAAAAAAAAAGCTCCACTTCACCAGAGACAGAGCAGCGATGTGTTCATGGCAGCAGCGATGAATGAGCGGGAACATGAGTGACATGGTGGGGCGTTACGGGCATTTAATCGGTTATTTTTCCAACTTCAAACGGATTATGGGAAAGTTAGGGAAGGAGGTGTTACAAAGGAGAGAGGAAAGATGGAGAGAGAGAGTACAGGATGTGATTTTTCTGTATTAATGTCACAAAAGTGACGTTGGTGGAAATACAGACTTCAGACTTCTGTGTCCTTAAATCCAACAACTCAACAACAAACGTTTCCCAACACACTCAGGGAGCAGGGAACACAAACTGCCAATCAGAGGCCTGAGCTGTGCAAACCAACAGCTGACTCAGCCAATGAGAAAGCTGGTTACAACATCCTCTGATGAGACGAACCCACAGCAGAGACACACCAACCACACGGCTGACGAAAGCCGGCCAATCAAAAAGCAGAGTTTCTGCGAAGACAGCAGGCAGGACACCAGACACTGATCACTGCTCAGCCTCTCATTCACGTCCCCTGTCCCCTGCCTCCTCCTCCTCCTCCGGCAGGGGGAGGTGGAGGAGGGAGCACAGGGAACAGCTCGACAGGCACAAACAGCTTTCTGATCTTTACCGCTCCGTCTGCAGCCGACACTAAACTGTGAGTGGCAGTCTGACTCTGAAACACACACATTTTCACATGCTGAGGACACAGTAAAGGACGTGGACAGACTCAACACAAGCTCAGATACTAGTGAAGACTGTAAGACAAAAAAAAGATTAGATATTTATTTTACTCCTGCACTTTATTCTATTTAGTTTTTATAAGCTCCATATAAACTGTTAATGTTGGTAACAGTGCAGATGGAAACAGACATGTTTAAGAGTTTATTAATGTCAGTGTTAATATCTGTAACTCCTCCTCCTGAGGCATTCATAACAGCAGAGCTATAATCATCTGCTTCAGTGGTTTTAAATAATCTGAGAACAGATTTTCTCAGGAGTAAGTGAATTATACAGTTACCATGCACAACACTTCCTCCAGCGCCGACTTCAGAACAAACTTCACATTTCTGCCTCACCAGCAGTGAATACCACGATCTCCATTTCTGTATAATGAACATTACAGCCTCACGGGGGCGCTAATCTGGCAGAGGAGTGTTAGCTGTTTTACTGAAAGCAGTGCCATTCAGAAACTCTTCACCTCTGACCTCTGACGTCAGTGAGGTGTCCCCGTCCTCAGAGCTGCTGGATGCTTTCAGTTTGTGGCTCCGCTCTGAGTTAAACTCCAGAGACTGTGATTAATCTCAGGTGATCAGCTGAAGCTCCTGACCTGTACCTGCTGCTGCCACGTGATTGGCTGATGGGATAACTGCTTGAATACGCAGGTGTTCCTAATAAAGTGCTCAGTGAGTCAATCTTCAGACTAAAAACCAAGTAGTGAGGGGCACCGACCCTCTGCGGTAGGACTGATCGATTCATCGCTTCTGATCCAAACTGCGATCACGTGATCACCAAAGCTGCGGTGTTTCTGCAGCGCTCCTGACTGACCCAGGATCTGCTGTCAGCTGTTTCACACATACCTGCCGAGCTCACCGAGCAGAAGCGGCGTGCTGCGCGTGCACAGGTCAGGCTAACGCAATCAGCATCACCTGCTCCACCTGCTGCTTCATTAGTCAAACGGCTTCAGCTGGAGCAGAAGCGCAGTGACGGCGTTTAATCCCCAGTAAAAGCAGCGCGACAGACCAGAGACGTGCAGCAGAAACAGGGACTGTGCGAAACCTCAGGTGTTTCCCTGACATGGTTCAGCCCTGCTCTGCAGCCTGAGTCCTGAGCTGTTTCTGTCCATCAAACACGACACGGACCGGATCCGCAGGACACGCTCTGACTGAGACACACGGTCAGTGTCCTGGACGCTTGTTGTAAAACCAGCAGCAGCAGCAGCGTCTACCTGCTCAGGTGGTTAGACCGCCTGCTGTGTTAGTACTGCTGAGGTCCCCCGCTCTTCAGTTCACCCCGAGGCTGACAGGTAAAGGCCAAAACTGTCCAGAAGCCACGAGAGCGAAGCAGAAAACCGAGAGGAGCCGAAAGACCGCGATCAAAACCAAGAGACACAGAGAAGGAAAGAATCAGAGGAAGAGGTCCAGCTCAGAGCAGCTCTGCTTCAGACTGAAGCCTCACACCACCGGAAACCATGACAAAGATAAGACTGCTAAAAAACACAGGCTGAACATTTACTGTGATGCATCTGTTCTACTTTTTATTTAATCACTTTAATTTGGCTCAGAAAATATAAATATAACTCAGCTACGTCTGATCATTCATGAAACCTGAGCAACAAACGATCCAGATGAAAAACCAAAGCCTTCACAGTGTGAGGTTCATCACTGTGAGATACTCACAGGAAATCTTCAGTGTTTCAGGACAAACCTGCAGCATCCAGCAGGGGACATGCCACAGATTATACTGAAAGGCAGGGTCAGAGCTGCCGTGGTGGACAGGTCGTCTACAGTCCTGTGACTCACCTTCCTGTCCAGCTTTTGTCCACCCTGGTGTGTGTGTGTACAGGATTTTAATAGTGTGAAGCTGCTGCTGGATCTCAGTACTGCACTCTGTGTAGTGATGAATCAGCCTTTTCTCAGAGGGAATTTAACCGTCCAGCGTTTGCTGATGTTTCAGTCTGAAGGAAATGTAAAGTTTAAACTTTCTCCTCTTAAAAGACAGAATCAGCTGATCTAATTCCCTGCTGGTCTGAATCAACGTTCCCACGTTTAAGGCTCGGCCTCGTCTTACTGACACCACGATCAGAAGAAAGCTGAGTTATTCTGACATTCAGATGCATCGAGTGTCTGCCGGCTCGTCCACACTGTGTTCAGGCTGGATCTATTACAATCACATGTTTTTTAACCGGTCTAAACAGTCAACAATCTTTGGATGCCACCCTGCAGTCTCCGACAGAGCAGGGTGCTATCAGCAGCTAGAAGCTAACACAGCTGACTACAGAACACACAGGAGGCATTCAGAGCAGGTCAGAGGGGCTGAAGCAGCAGTTCATCATTCTAACTGACACAGTAAACAGCTGCTTTGCACATAAAGCTGGAGGGAAACGCTCTGAGACTGAAGGAAGAATTCAGCTGGACATTTTTTCTGAATGTCCTCTGAATGCCTCTGAGTACGGAGGTCTAAAAGGAACATTTCACTGTGGTTCAGCGTCTGGCTGCTGCCTGTTCTTTCATTAAACATGTTCAGATTATCCATTCAGTTACATGAAGGAAGAAAGGACGAAGACAAAAGGAAAAAAAACACAAGTGAGGGACATGTGGGGACAACATGCAAATGAGAAGCTCCCAGTGTGACGGTCTGCTTCTTTCAGGGGAACTCAGACGGATCCGCCAGATGCAGAGAACAAAAGCACATCTGGAAAATACTCCAACAAAATACATGTGCAACATACTGTGCTACACATTTACACCAGGTGAACTCTACGCTGTGGGCTTCT
>NC_054400.1:752394-834894 GCF_017976425.1 Toxotes jaculatrix
ATTAAAAATGCCCACATTATTAAATAAGAGGAAAATATCATAAAAGGTTGAGAGCTTCAGTAATGACACAGTGGCTGTTCATGTTCTGTGGGAAAAGACAAGTCAAACATCACGTCCATGGATCATAGTTATCATAGATCTGGAAATATAAAACTAAATCAAATATTTTTCAGTCGTATGATCCTGTTTTCAAACGCCACATGGTGGATAATGTGATTAAAACGTGTATGTTAGTGGAACTGTAGCCCCGATGATTTGACTGAATGTAAAATGAAGAAGTGTGTGTGTACCTGGTAGGCCCTGATGAGGGACTGGACGGCCAGGTGATCCTCCACCAGCTTCTCCACGTTGGGCTGAGCTCCGACCAGAGAGGAGAGCTGAGGAGCGACGAGGCCGGACGCCGCAGACAGAGGAGACTGGTAGGCAGCACCAGGAGGAGCACCGGCGTTAGCGTTCCGGAAAAACACATCCCACGACTACAGGAGGGTGAAAAGGAGAGTTTGGGGTTTGACACGTTTGTGTAGACTGACCTGGGTTTTACACTCTACTTAGATTTCTGATTTATTGCAAACCTCAGATCAGAAAGTCGCCTCAGCTTCAACTGTGAATCCTGCACCTTCACTTTGGACTTTCACACTGATGACTGATAATTCACTACAGGGCAGTGACAGTTAACATGTGCCTCACTGTAAACGCTCCTTCAGGTCATGACTCATCTCAGAACTATGAGACCAGCGGTTTTACAGGGTTTAAGGGCCACGGCTCAGTCGAGCGCCCTGAAAGCTTAAAACAGGGTTAAAGAGAGAAGCTAACGGGACAGAGGGAAGTTCCTCAGCATCAGGTTTCCACTCCGTGGTTATTCACCTCATTCTGGACTCATGAGTCACTGACTCTGTTCAAAAACATCTGATTTCCAGTGTGAGCTCAGCTCTCACCACAGTCAGAGCCGTCTCCAAACACACCTCCTTCACTTCGGTCTCTGCTGAGAGCGACGGCACCGTGTGATGCCTCCTTCACCAGCTGACTCTCTCAGGTTTTATATTTTGGCAGATTAATGACAATGACTGGTTCAGGAGTGAAATAACTGTCCATGATAAAACTGAGCTGCATCCTTGAAGCTAAGAATTCCAGCTAAATCCACAGCTGGATCATTTCATTGCCCTCAGAGTAAATACCCCACCCTGCCCCCACGGGGCAGTCTCAACTCTGAGTGCAGGCCCATGAATCTTCCACACACACTTTTCTCTCTGCTTTTCCTACGACAGGAAATATTAGATATCACTATCAGCACACGCTGAATATAAAATGACTCATACCTGACGTTTCCATGGAGAAATAAAAACCTACACCTGAACTCATCAGGGCTACACACATTAACATGTCCAGCTGTTGGACTAAGATCATATCTTTAAACAATCCAGAGAAAAAATATGTGTAAAGCCCATTTATTCAAGTTCTCTGCTGAACTACAACTTCTATTTTAAACCACTTCACACTTCAGCTCCTCCACATTTCACAGGGACATATGGAGCTTTTAAAGTGAAACGGCTCACTGACCGTCAGGATGAGATGTGACTGATGTGTCTAAACTCACAAACCGTCTTTGGCAGAGTCCAGTCAGCAGACTGCTGCTTTCACTAACAGAAAGGTAAAAGGTTTCATGGCAGATTGGTTCGAGTAAGAGATTCATGAATGGAACTGGATCCTAAATGGAATCAGGACTGAAACCTGGACTTGAAGTAAAGTTGGAGCACGCCTGCCTCCATGTTTACACGGAAGCCGCGCTGCAGTGGTACCTGCTTTCTGAGTGCACCTGTACACCAGGTGCAGATGCATTTTTGTTGCCTTTAAACTTCTCACAGAATCTAAACACATTAAAACACTCAGTTTAAACGTGTCAGGGACAATCACTGACACTAACTCTGTATTTCAGAATCAATTACCGTACTTAATCTTATTGCTTTCAAACAGTGTTATCACTGTGACATACAGAGTGTGTGTGTGTGTGTTCAGTCCTGCAGCATCCAGCTAGTTTGCTAAGCTACTAACAGCAAGGTCACGCTCTCTGATCGTTGCATAACAGCTGTGACATGTAATTTAAAACCTCTAGGTGACCTGAACACACACACACACCTCGCTGCAGGAATTACTGTGTGTGTTAACCTCCATGTTCACGTCCACAGATCAGGTGTTTAATCAGGTGTTTCTGGTCTCTGGGTGAAGTGGGTTCACCATCCTCATAACGAAGACGTGGACTAACTTTAATCCAATAAACATCCTTTTTCCTAAACTCTGATACGCTCGCTTTGTTTTGGAGCAGGTCCAGTATGTCTCTGTACAGGTTATACTGTGTGAAATACATTTCCATAACTTCTGTCTCGCAGATGTTGTTCTTTATTTGACTTTATTCACTGCTGTTTCCTTCTGTGTTGTAGAGTTTAAAACTTCTGCTGTCGGACAAACATCTTCGTTTAAACTCAAACCGTTTAAAGTGAGGTGTATTTTTTAAATGTAGTCTTAGCGGCTGTGGACCGGCCTCCTTCACTCTGTCACACTGTCACTCTGTCACGTGACTGAGCTTCTATGAGCTATTATTAGCCTGGTTGTCCTTTACGACTCAGTTAAAGTGTTGGTGTCCCTGCAGACAGATCACCAGCTGTGTGTCGTCTTCACACACACGTTTTTAACCACATTTTGTCAGTGTCTCATTAAGTGTCATGCTGAGATGGAAGCTAAAAAAAACAGAGGAGACCAGAGAAGTTAAAAGTCCAATATTTGAACCGTTCTATCTGTACGGTTTGTGTGAGCCTGTTAGACACTCCTGTGATGCTGTTAACAAAAACATGTGGATCTTCCTGCTCTTTCTGTCCCAGCTGAGCGCAGATCATAAAACTGTCAAGACCGTTCTGTTCTTAACTTACAGTCACCAACACAAGTTTGTTTTCTCTGTCTGTCTCTCCCCACAGATAACTCAGCTGCTGGTTATCCGGTTTCACCGGGGAAACTGGATCAAATTCTTAGGCTGGGGACTGTGGGGGGGGGGGGGGGTCTTGTTGTGGGGGAGACAGAGGAATGGCAGGAGTAAGCGACTTCATATTTACATAGTTTTTATTTTACACCTCCTAGTTTAAAAACACAAAACACAATCCAAACCCATTCTGACCATATGGGACCTTTAACTACTCCATAAATTCCACCAGATTAATCCTCTCTCTTCAAATTCAAAGGATATTCATGATGGAGTTGTTGTTTATGCAATCCTCCAAACCAGGAGGGGGCTCCACTGCTCCTTACCTTGTGAACACTCTTGGGGTTCTCCAGCCAGGCGTAGTACATCTCCTCCACATAGTTGGAGCTCGTCCCGTTAAGGAATGGCTCCGAGGCCACCGGTGCCGAGTAGCACCTGATTGGCTGAAACGTCCTTGTGCCACCTGTGGAGGTGACTGTGATTGGCCGCTGCTGGCCGACAGTCTGAGCCGCCTGCGAGGCGGTAAGCGGACGCAACCGCGCCGCACAAGTCCTTAAACGATGCATAAGCAGTCCTTAAAGTATCACACACACGGTGGTGGTGGTCAGTCCGACAGGCCGGACGTCCTCAACCTCAGAACGACGACAGGAAATAAAACTCCAGTGAGGTCAGACCCAGGACAGAGAGGGATGAAGGAAACGTCCACCGTCCACTGGTCTGTCTGTCCACTGAGAGAGAGAGAGGGGGCGAGAGAGAGTGTTAGAGAGGGGGAGAGAACAAGGCAGACAGGCAAAAAAACACGAAGACCCAAGGAGCTGCCCAGTCATCGTAAAAACGCTGCCTTTCCTGAGATACTGCTACATTCACAAGAACGGATCAAACAGTCAGAAAACCTGAAAACATGGCTGACATAACCCCCTTTACTTTTAAACCAGATCCAGTTCTCCTCAGTACACCTGCACACAGTGTCTCAGGTAACTGTCAGGTAGGTTGTTCCAGCATCTTGGGGAACTCTCCTCAGTTCCTCTGTGGGTTTAGTTTGTCTCAGTGTGTCTGTCTCTTCACATGATCTCAGACTGACCCACCCCGTGATGCTGACATCAGGTCTCTGTTGGGTCCTGACCACCTGCTGCAGGTTCTTTATGCCTCTGTGTGTTTGAGCTAACTGATCAGTTAAAACTGCTGCAGGATGAATCTGGGCTCATCAGACGCCTCCTGATGGGATTCTGAAGAATCACAGCATCTAAAGTGTGTAAATACTGAGTCAAGATGACTGACCACAAAGAAAGGAACATGTATGCCACGTTCTTGGTGTGGTCCAACATTTGGGGGAACTAAGCTTGCTGACTCCACCACAAACTTGGTTTGCAAAGCATGACACATGAACTAGGCAGGGCCAGATGCAGTGATAAACGAAAGCATTTGTAATACAGTTAAGATAGAAATAACATGAGTGTTGCGTTGCATGATGATTTAAGTGGTGCTTTTCAGTCAATTTTCAGTAGCGAACACCAGTGCTACTAACGGAAAGGATGGTGTGGAACCCGGTGCACTGCTCCAAGTAGCGTGTTAAAGGAGAGAAGAGGCAATTAAAACTCAGGAGAACCCTTCAACAGACGGCACAGGGCTGAGAAACGTCTGCTGAGTCTTCAGCTGCCGCTTCAGTGTTTTGACCTTGTTGAGTCTCCACTCCCTGCCTCCATTCTCCGTCCCACACCCCGGCCTAGTCCCTCCCTCAACCTGCCTAGCGAACCTCCTGATTGGCTACCTGGGAGAAATTCCGCCTAGAAATTGGACTCCGCGGGGTTTCATTGGCCACGCGTATTGTCAATCACTTTGTCCTTTCACAAGTCATGAGTTCCCGAAAATTGCTGCCCGTTTCATCAAAACATTATAAAATGATCTCCTCAGAATGTTTTAGCGCTTTAAAGGAGTGCTGATTATTTCTCTGCACGATTAGCTTCAGAGCTAAAGTGCTGGGTTGTGTAATTAGCCGACTAGCTCCGCCGAAATGCCTTAACTTTCTCTATTAATTACCATTAGCACGTTGGGCAAACAGCTAAAGGGGGAAGGGGGGGGGGGTAACTCAGTTCAATTAAAGTAACCTCATGATTAAAATCAGCTTCTTCCTTCAGTTGTAATTTTCACTGAGCACCGACAGTTGTAGCCGGTGTTTTGACTGATGACCAGGCCCTCACGGTTACGTTAGTTTAAACGGGGTGTTAGCTAGCACGCGGCTAACATGCTAACAGGTTTCGGCTTTCTCAAATTCCTCAGAACGTTTTTTATGTTTTTCAAACAAACTGGAACCAGAACCTGTCTCCGCATGAAAGCGCAGAGCAGACCGTTTCCCCGCGGACACAGTCTCAAGTCCCGGCTACTGACCTCAAGAAACGCGTTTCAACGACTCCCCTCTCGGCCGGTATCCCAGATGCCCTTCGCCTCTCCCGTTGAAACGATGACAGTCTCCGGGCGCGGAGCCTGGAAGCGAGGCCTGCGTGGAAGTGACGTATGGTGATGCCGTCATTACGCACACACAAGGGGCGTGGCCTATGAGGGCAACATTTTTTGCTCAAAATTGAAAAAAACAAAAAACAAAATGAACGAAAACTATTAAATTGCAAAAAACGTATAAAAATGAAAGTCTTTAATGAAGACTTTTTTTAAAGACTTTTTTAATTTTAGCCATTTCAAATGGTTATATTCAACATTACAATTGATTAATATTTACTTTAAAGAAGTAACTGTACTTTTCTATGATTAATAAAACGTAATTTTTAACTAATCATTTTAACTATAACCTCTAAACATAATAAAAATAGAAAATTAGTCAAATAAGTGAACAATAAATAAATAATAATGAATAATATAATGAAGTAATTCTTAAATTATCATTAGAAATGATTGTAATGTGTAATGTACATCCTATAAAATACACATAAAATAAAAAAGTCATTTTTTTATTTAAATCTCAAATTATTATTAAATTTTAATTGTTTATTACTACCACTTAAAATATTTAAAAATAGAAAAATTCTGTTCCCTTTTTACTAACTGAATTCCACCTACTTCAAACCAGTGGGAAGACTGTGTGAAATCACCGAAACCCTTCAAACTTTTACAGAAAGTTGTGTTCATGTGCATTGGACTCCATAACTCAAGGTAAGAGGCAAACTGAGGAAAACATGTTTTTAGAGCATCTAAATTCTTTAATATTTTAGTTTTGTCACATATTCCTTAATTAATTCATGTTTAATCACATTGCCATAAAATCTGGGGCCAAGTTGTTTCATAGCATAGAAAGTGGAGGAATCAGAGCCCTGTACAAGGTGTATCCCACCATGTCTCAGTTTGTACAGGTGTCACAACATTTGTTATTTCCCAATAAAACACAACAATCATGTTTGAATAAAGTTTATTACATTATCATGTGAAGCTGCAGCAAGTGTTTATTCTCCCAGGCTGGGTTTTCACAGCAAACAGCACCTGAATGCAGAACAACTTTTGGCGTTTCAGCCATGGCCGCAGACCTGCTCCATGACTGTTGCTATAGTAACCTGAAACTGTCCATGTATAACACGACAGCTACAAAGCATCCAGGGGGAAACATCCTCATTTTCAGCTCCAACAGGTCTGAGATCAGAATGAAGTTTTCTCCACGCGACACAGAAACATTTAATAAGGTCAAAACTCATCTGAGTTTTTTAAATTACCACAGACGAACAGTATTACACCTGCAAAAAAAGAAAAGAAAAATTATGTCCTATAGAAAATCATTTATTATAATAGAAAAAGGTGATGAGATTCTCTGCGTTGCCGTGGTGATAACAGTGTTTCAGGTGCAAACAGGGGACACCTGTCGCCCAGTCGAACCGTTCTCATTCACCTGGTGTGGTACAACTCACACAGTCAGTATACACAGGTTAAATATAACTGCAACAACAAGGCTTTTCTGAATTTGAGTTTTATTTCTGTGCCCTGAGTTTGACCTCCCAGGCAGCCTACAAACCCCCAACAAGTCACTTTTAAGATGTCACTAACCGGCAGGCTTACAGTACTGTCAGCAGTGGAGTGGGAAGTACTCAGAGCTGAAGTGAAAGTAGGAATACCACAGTGTAGAAACTCAAATACAAGTAAAAGTCTTACATGCAAAGTTTTAAAGAAGTAAATAAGTATTTGCATCAAAATATAAACTCTCTAAAGTAAATGTTATACAGAAAGTCCCCAAATCAGAATCATGTTGTATTTGATTAGAATTGTTGCATTAATGGGTAGGGATCACTTTAGTGATGCTTGATATACTGCTGGGCTGCTTAACCTACAATATTACATCACAGTTTATTAGTTGATTTATATTTTGTATTTGATGTATTCCTAATCTGAATCTGCAAAGTAACTAAAGCTGTCAGAAATGAAGAGGGATGCAGGTAAGAAGCAGCACAAATATAATTCAGTGCTCATGTAAAGTACAAGTACCTCAGACCTGTATGTAAATACAGTACTTGAGTAAATGTTCTTAGTTACTTTCCACCGCTGACTGTAAGCCTGCAGCTCTGCCTGAAAGACTCAACCCAGGGCCAGAAAATCTCATGGGCATTTTCCCTGGAGCCAAGCTGAGCTGTCAGTCGATCTGTGGGGTTGATCGACATGAGACATCTGGACCAGAATCCACAGTTTAAAGGATCAGTCTGTGTTTTTATGTAAATATAGACCGAGGAGCTCAGACTGAGCCCAGCAGTGTGTCCGTCTCTCGACACCGTCCCTCCTCTGTCTGAGCCTCTCAGCTCTGAGCCCACTGGTTCCTGCTGAGGACCTAAACCATTAGAAACGTGAAACATAACGAAGTAAATAAAGCAGTAAAGTAGCTGCAGAACTACAACAGCATTTACCCAGAGGCTGCCTGAGCCCTCAACTCCTGAAATACCAGCGTGCTGTTGTTATTGTTGTCCATAAAGCACTTTATGGTATAAATATACTGGGACACATCAGCAGCTGTGGAAGAAGAACTCCGACAGAGGAAGAAAAAACACAGATTTTTCTCATTTTTGAAAAGTTGAGTGTTGGTTTGAGTCTAAACATGAGATCTGCTGATTGTAAAGCAAATGGAGAATATAAGCAGACTTATTCCACCTTTGAACTGTAAAGCGCAGCAGCAGTTCTCTGCCTGTAATCTGATGCTCTTGTGAGATTCGGCCTCAGCTGCTCTGGTGTCCGTAAATAACTCGTCTGGTCTCAGAAGTCTGTTCTCCAGAGTTCCCCTTTTTCTCAGGGATAAAGTTCAGGAGGAAACACTGACTGCTTTCATTTTTTTTTTGGCATAAAAACAATTAAATGGCACAAAATTAGCCCTGTGGTTGATTTTAATCCTCAGTCCTTGTGTTCACGTCATGTCTGTGCAAAAACACTCAACACGACAAATTAAGAATAATATACTAAAGCAGATAAAAATATTGTTGTGATGTTGTCCTCACACAACACAGTGCATCCAGGTCCATTAATTGCAGTGTGTGGCGAACTGGCTAACAATGCTAACAGTCAGAGGAAGCCAGTCAGAAACAGAAAGAGAAACATTTGGTTTCCTGATCGAGTAGAAATCCCTGGTTTGAATGAAAACAGTCAGTGTTGGAGGGTGTTAGGTGACTCTGCTGCTGGCTGCTGTGCACTCACACAACAACAGAGAAACTAAAACGTCCTGATGTTTTCAAATCGGTCCACAGTCCGGTGCTCAGAGTCCGAGCGTCTCAGCTTCTCAGATTCAGGTGGCGGAGGGGTTCGAGACGGCAGGGACAGGAAGTATGGACGCTTTCAGGACTTTAATGCAGGTGATCCAGTGGTGAACTAAGATCATTTTCACCTTTCAGACACTTCAACCCCGTTACACACCTGCATTCTGGGCTCATGCTTCACCTGGGCTGTTCACCTGCGATGGCATCTGACCGAAACTAAACAGTGTAAATGATTTAAAATTGGTAAAGTTGGTATAATCACACCAACCAAAGCTAGTTCACTCGAATCATTCAAAACCCAGAATCCAAAGCAACAGTGGAACCGTTGTAGATCACTGACAGATCTCAGGACGACAGTCAGCAGATTTAACCAGGAGATCCTGAATGTCCCAGATTCAACAGTGCTGAAGTGTTTCAGGTTACATTTACTTTGTGATGAAAACTAAGAGAGAATGTTCATTCCCCGAAGAAACACCAGCCAGCAGAGTCACAAACATCTGCGTTCCACCCAGGTCCAGGCCCAGGTCCAAAACCAGGCCCAGGCCCAGGCCCAAACCCAGATCCAGGCCCAGGCCCAGGTCCAAACCCAGGTCCAGGCCCAGGGCCCGGACCCAAGGACGGACCCAGGGCGGGCCCAGGGACTGGATCCCAGAGAATCTCTGCACTCAGACGCTGTTGCATACTGTGATTTTACAATTCTGGAGAGAGGGAGCGCCAGAGGAGGCGGGCGGTGCAGACCAATCACACCTGAACAGCAGCAGGGGTGTGTTACATTCCTATGACAGTGTTGAGCGGAGGGGAGGTGCAATCAGAAGCACCAGTGCTTCCATTCACAGACAGAAAGTCACCTGCAGTGACAATCATCTCTGTCTTCAAACCAGCCAATCAGAGTGAAGCACTTTACCCAGAGTTCTCAGTTTGAAGCAAAAAACGTTGGAAACATTAAAATGTTTCTACCAACTAATGGAGTAAAAGTTTAACCAGCTAAACTAACAGAGGTCATGACATGTTGAGGGTAACGACACGGTTAGCTGGTATTTGGCTTGTTGATATCACAGGTGACTGTTCTGGAAATGTGATTGGCTGGTTTGGTGACGGATGATGCTTCACGGTGCAAGGAACAGAGTAAAGACAGACTGTAGAGGACAGTAGCTGCTTCCTGTTTGTTCGGGTAAATTCCCAGTCTGGTCTGAACTGGGTCCAGTTTCCAGATGGTCCAGTTTGTAATAGGCCCCAGGCATCGTTTCCTGGCTGTTGCTAGGTAACCAGCTCTGAGGGGAGAGGGAGTGAGGCTGAAGAAGAAGAGGAGGAGACGAAGATGGTTGTCGTCCAGGTGTGATGGTGGAGGCTCCCTGAAGGGTTAAACAGGTGGAGCAGGAGCAGGTCTTTGAGGCACCAGCGGCTGTGATGCAGCAGAAGGTTTTGGTTTTCTGAGAAAGAAATAAACAAAGGAGAAGTCAGCACCTGTAACACAAACAACAGAACCTTCCCTTTCTGTTTCTACACCTGTTTAGAGGAAGTTTATCTCTAATGGAGCTAGCTAGCTAAATGCTAGCTGCTCCATCTGAAACTCAGTTCATCAGGAATCACATGAGTCTGAGAGATTCAGCTGAAATCTCCTGAAAAAGCCAGTAAGAGGCCACTGAGTTGAGGTTCGTGTTAAACTGAGCTTGTGATGTGTGTTAACATTTCCACAGTGTTCTTACAGAGGAGGAGGAGGAGGCCTCAGAGCGTAGGAGGGAGCGGTCCTGCTGGTCTCCACCACCTGATCACACACACAGCAAACACACAAAAACTTTGATTAGTTTAAATTTATGTTCTAACGTGTTCTAACTGTTCTGTTGTCTTTTTGCTTCTTTCTTTTATTTCCCTGCAGGATAAAGTTCTGTCTCTCAGCCAGGGCATAGCTTTGATGATAGTAACGTCTCTTACACTGTGTATGGTCTCACTCAGTTTTCAAACACACACACACACACACCATCTCTGATTCATGTGTAATAGTTACATGTAACCCCCCCGCCCCAGCTCAGACAGTAAGCGAGTGTTAACACTAAAAACAGACAGAACGAAAAAAATGTAGAAGAGTTTTTACAGCAAAGATGATTCAGTGAAAGCAGCAGCAGCAGCAGAGGGTTCACAGAACTACAGCAGCAGTATTACAGTACTACAGGCAGTACTGCAGCAGTACAGGCTGTAGCACAGTAGTACTGCAGTATTACAGTATTACAGGCTGTAGTACAGTAGTACTGCAGTAATACAGTAGTGTTATAATGTCAGTGGTGATCAGAGTATTTTACCTCCTGCGGTGGCAGTAGCTGAGCGTGATGCTTCCCATGGAGACAGAGCACAGGATGTTAGGACTCACTCATTTACATTAGTTCAAACGACATGTTCACACTGTCAGTAACAAACAGCACACAGAGTCTACAGTGTGTTAATCACTAACCTTAACTGAAACAGCTAATTGATGGATCCATTGATTGACAGGATCATACAGTGACTTCACATTAACCTGCTATTCTACAGCTGAAATAAAACATCCACTGCTTCATTCACTCATCAGTTAATGAACCAACATCTTACATTTATCAAAGAGGTGATGAGACTAGAACTCAGCTATTTACTGTCAAAGCTAATTAGCAAATAATTACTAGTCTGGAAATGAAACCTACTGAGATGGATTAGGCTAAACCGAACCCGAGGCTTACCGGGACTGCACCATCATCATCATCTTCATCATCAGCCTCCTGATCAGCAGGGTCACAGGCAGGTGTACCACGTTAACAGGTTTGTTATGTCTGTTCATTGTGTCACTGTGTCTGTAAACTCACCCCCTGTCTGACAATGTTGTTGGTGTTGCCCCGGGCACCAGATGGAGGCGGTACTCTAGGCGGCGGTCCTCTGCTGGGATTGGCTGAAGCTGCGCCGTCGGCTCTGAGGACACAGAGAGAGACGGTGAAGGAAAGACTCCTGTTTTCACAGAGTCACGACCTGAGACTGAACATGCTCTTTGTTCAGGTTAAATTGGGATTATCTGACAGAAATGTCGTTATTAGACACGTGGGAATATAGTGCACATGTTCAAGTTTTAATCCAAACAGTGTGTAAAGCTGTTTCACATCGTTTGATTTTTCGCCTGCAGGTTTCGATCACACAGTGTGGGATAGTTTTCCAGACACGTCCATCTTCATGAATCCTGTCACTGTCACAGCTGTAGGTTAACCTGAGCCCTGTGGTGAATCATGAGCCATGAGCTCTAAGGAAAAGTCCAAACAGGATGGATGGATGGATGGATGGATGGATGGATGGATGGATGGATGATGAATGGATGAATGGAGGAATGGATGGATGGATTTTACAGGAAAGACTAAGAGTCTGTTTTTTTTTTAGTTTTCCTGAGTCATGACTCAGAGAAAAGTGGTGGAACTTTAGACACACTGCACCGTTTGTCTGCAGGTCTGAGATCGATTTCCTTCCTTCCATAAAGCAGCAGGTCAGTGGTTGGTTGGTTGGTCGGTCGGTCGGTCGGTCGGTCGGTCGGTCGGTCGGTCGGTCGGTCGGTTAGTTGGTTGGTTGGTTGGTCGGTTAGTTAGTTAGTTAGTTAGTGAGGTCTCGTTCCCTCAGATCAGGTTCTCCTGCAGTGCTCAGGTATCAGCAGCATGGAAATGTCTGTGTCCTTCTGTAGACACAGCTGTGCTGAGAGCTGCTGTCAGTCTGAGCTGATTATTAATAGAAACAGCAGCTGCTGTCGACTGTAAGTTCAGCTGAAACCTTCAGTATGTCGACAGGAAGTGATGTGAGGAGTCAGATGTTTACATCAGAATATAAGATAGAAACGTGAGTATCTCCTAATGAGGGGAAGATTCCTCCTAAATATAACTCATCATACTTATGGTGCATAAACAGTGTGACTCAGAAGAATCCAGGCTCTTTGCCGGAGCTGTCTCTGTGTGTCCAGTTCACACTCACTCGTATCCCTGCGACCTCTTCCTGCGGCTCAGCCCGAGTCGCCGCAGCAGCTCGTTCCTCCGCAGGAAAACAAACGCACCCAAAGCGAGGAGAGGAAGGACGAGGAAGAAGAAGACCAACAGGCCGTCTCTGAGAGACGTGTCTTTATCTGAGGAGGACAGACAAAGTTTATATTAACAAATCATGTCTACTGGACTCACACTGCAGGTGTTGGACAGTGATCGAAAAGACGACAAAGTCAAAGTGACAGGAAACACTCAGTGTTTCCTGTCACCACAGGCGTCATCACAGGCGTCACCACAGGTGACAGCACAGGTGTGAGCACAGGCGTCACCACAGGTGACAGCACCAGGCTGCAGGTTAAGTTTAAAGGTGAGTGTACCATTCCATGTGGGTCCACTGTCCATGCTGCCTCCATAACCTTTGACCTCACAGAAAGGTGGAGCCCAGCCGTCCTCACAGTGACAGTTCTTGTTACTGTTACACACCTGATGGAGACAGAGACAGGTAAGTGTGTGCTAAGCTGATACACCTGACAGACAGGTAGACAGGTGGACATGTCTCACCCCGTGTCCGTGACATTTCTTCTCCACGTCACAGTCGTAGTTCAGGATTCCAACGCTGCGACACTCAAAGTTCACACACACCTGAACACCACAGAAGAAGAAAACGAGCATGAACTTCTCCTCTTCTCTCCTTTCCTCTCCTTTCCTCCCCTCCCTCACTCCCTGTCCCCCTCTCTCCCTCCCTCCTCACCTTGTTGTCTCCACACTTGGTTCCTTCGTTGACCATGCCTGGATCAGGGACGTCTGATCCCAGCATGAAGTCCACTCCGTAACATTTGGCCCCGGCGATCGGCGTGCTGATGATCGACGGCTCGATGCCAAAAACCGTCACCGCCTGAACGTTAGAGCACTGCAGCTTCCCACACAGAGCGTTTCTACGGCGACGGAGACAAACACCATGTAGTTGTAGAGAGGTCTCACTCTGACAGCTCTGTGTGTGTGTGTGTGTGTGTGTGTGTTACCTGCTCTCACACTTCTTGTAACCGTAGTTCTGGTAGCCACAGTTGCCAAAACGATCACCTTTACTGTTGACGTCTTTGAAACAGATTTCAGGAGCAGCCTTCGCCTCTGAGGATGAGGAGGAGGAGGAAGTTTGGTTGAAAGAAAATCTTTGTGGAATCAGGAAGGGAGTGAACTAAAAACTAAATCTTATTCAACCTTATTTATCTTTCATACATATTAACCTGTGATCACAGTTACAATCAGTCTGTTACTTTTTCTAAACGGTGTCTTTACAAAACAAAGTCTCGGTTCTCACACGTTAAAGTCTGTTGTTGTTTAAACACACACAGGCTGAAACTGGACAAATGACTGAAATCAGTGATCAAAGATTAGAAAGGAGAATTATTTTCTTCTTCTTCTTTCCTTCTGTCTTTTTTCTGTCAGTCCAGTTATACGTACTGGATCCAAATATGGCCTGACACTGTCCATCGTAGTGCTGACACTTCCCGTTGTAACAGTAGGCCTGCTGGTTCCTGCAGGGCTGCCCGTTCTGAAACACACAGACACACAGACACACACACAGACACACACACAGACACACACAGACACACACACAGACACACACACACACACACACACACACACACACACACACACACACACACACACACACACACACAGTGAGGTTTCTGTCAGTCAAATCTAACATCACCTGTAAAGTTGTTAGAAAGTGAAGTTGATCTGTGAGACGAACATTTCAGGTCTCACCTGGACGAAGACGTCGCTCTGACAGAAGGACGAGGAGCCGTTACAGTACTCTGGCAGATCACACTCATCTGTACTGGAGCGACACACTGTTCCTCCCGGCAGGTACTAAACACACACACACACACACACACACACACACACACACACACACACACACACACACATTTATAATGATACAATTCACATACACATACTCTGACAAAGTAAATCAAAAAAAAGTGAAGGAAAATAATTAAATGAATGTACTCTTCATTAAATTCATTTACCTGACAGTTGTAGCAGCACTCTCCATAGGCACACTGAGCTCCAGACTTCAGCTTACAGGTCTGATACTCACAGCAGGGGTCCTCCTCACACTCCTATACACACACACACACACACACACACACACACACACACACACACACACACACACACACACACACACACACACACACACACACACACACACACACCTTCTGTCAGCTGGTGTTAGCAGCTGTGACTGGGACAGTTTCACTGACTCCATCTTTTCTGTTTTACTGGGATATGAGATGTTTTATTTGTGGAGTTTCACAGAGTTAAAGTTAATTTCAGATTAAAAGCCCACAGACCTTCTGGGATCCACAGTCACACTCCTCTCCCACGTCCACCAGTCTGTTCCCACAGTAGGGGGCGCTGTAGGCCTCATCAGGCCGGGGGACGTTCAGGAGACACGATCCCCCCGTCAACAAGATCATCTTCTCAAAATCATCAGCACTACAGCTGCTGAAGTTTCTGGATCCTCTGCAGAGAGGAAGAGGAGAAAGGAGGAGGAGGAGAGAGGAAGAAAGAGGAAGAGAGGAGGAGCAGAGAGGAGAGGAGGGTGCAGAGAGGACGGAGGTGGGGAGAGACTGTCATTTCAAATATCTGAAACGAGTCTCATGTTTGAACGAAAGTGAAATGTGAACATTATGTGAACATGAGGTTTTCTATCATGGACACAAACATGAAACCACAGAAGAAGAAGATTTAGAACATGTGGCATCATGTTGCTACGTGTTCGTGGTCTAAGGTGGACGATACCAACATCATCCATAACTATCACAGAGCCGACAAACTCATACAAATACTGTGTGTGTGTGTGTGTGTGTGTGTGTGTGTGTGTGTGTGTGTGTGTGTGTGTGTCTGTCTGTGTGTGTCTGTGTCTGTGTGTGCATGCGTGTGCATGCGTGTGTCTGTGTGTGTGTGTGTCTTACGTGGCTCCAGAGTTCATGATACAGGCGGAGGTGGGGCAGGTGCAGGAGCGTCCGTCGTCATGGTTCATCCCCAGGTTGTGACCGAGTTCATGAGCCACGATGGAGGCGAAGGAGGCGACGTTGTTATTGGTGAACTGAGGCAGAGAAAGACAGCGTTGAATTTACCAACTTTTCTGAATGATTTGAACGCAGCATTAGATACTGAACGGACAGAAGGATGAGCTGGCCAATGAGAAGAGAGAAACATACCGCATTGATCCCGCCTCCATGACTTCTGGAGCAGACAGTGGAGACAAAGGCCATCCCTGCTGTTCCTCCAAAACCCCTCTTCCTGCAGGAGACACCATCATCACCATCATCATCATCATCATCACCACCATCATCACCACCATCATCATCACCACCATCACCACCATCATCATCACCACCATCATCATCACCACCATCATCCCCATCACCATCACCATCATCACCATCATCATCACCATCATCATCATCACCACCATCACCACCATCATCACCACCACCATCATCACCATCATCACCATCATCACCATCACCATCATCCCCATCACCATCATCACCACCATCATCATCACCACCACCATCATCACCATCATCACCATCATCCCCATCACCATCATCATCATCATCATCACCACCATCATCACCATCATCACCATCATCACCATCATCACCATCATCATCACCACCATCATCCCCATCACCATCATCACCACCATCATCATCACCACCACCATCATCACCATCACCACCATCATCACCACCACCATCATCACCATCATCACCATCACCATCATCCCCATCACCATCATCACCACCATCATCATCACCACCACCATCATCACCATCATCACCATCATCCCCATCACCATCATCATCATCATCATCATCATCATCATCATCATCACCACCACCATCACCATCATCACCATCATCACCACCATCACCATCATCACCATCATCACCATCATCCCCATCACCATCATCATCATCATCATCATCATCATCACCACCATCACCATCATCACCATCATCACCACCATCACCATCATCACCATCATCACCATCATCACCATCATCATCAATGAGGTGTGTGTTCGCTGTGTGTCTCAGTGTGTGTGTACTGACAGGATGAGTTGTGCTGAGTCATGGCGGCGGCGAGGAACCAGATCTTTCTCCCTCCACTGGGTGAAGCGACTCAGGACTTCTCCTGCTCCTCCTTCAGTACTGATCAGGTTCTGCTGAGTCCAGATCTCCAGACCGACCAGGACCACCCGAACGTTCAGCTGAATGTAGATCTGAACACACACACACACACACACACACACACACACACACACACACACACACACACACACACACACACACACACAGTATTGTTACTGACCATGTTCATGAACACAGTTCTCCATCTTCAAAAGCTAAAGACTCAAACTGGTCTCAGTCTCCAGACCTGGACCCAGCAAACCAGCTCTGGGATGTGCTAGAACAGGAGGTGTGTGTGTGTGCGTGTGTGTGTGTGTGTGTGTGTGTGTGTGTGTGTGTGTGTGTGTGTGTGTGTGCGTGTGCGTGTGTACTTACACTGTCTATGAAGTTGGCCAGATGAACCATCTCCTCCCTCACTGCTGTCTCATTTCTGTTCATGTAGTTATACTGAAGAGAGAGAACCAAGACAGAAAATCCTCAGACGTGTGTGTGTGTGTGTGTGTGTGTGTGTGTGTGTATATAACAGAAACATCAAACTGATCATAAAGGTAAATCAACACCTGTGAAACTGAAGGTGTGTGTGTGTGTGTGTGTGTGTGTGTCTCACCCTCTCGTTGTCGACCACCAGCAGCAGCTCCACATAGTGAGTCTGATGAAGAACAGCTCGCTTCACCTGGAACAATAAGTAA
Source organism: Toxotes jaculatrix (assembly GCF_017976425.1). Taxonomy (NCBI): domain Eukaryota; kingdom Metazoa; phylum Chordata; class Actinopteri; family Toxotidae; genus Toxotes; species Toxotes jaculatrix. Next base: position 769,969 of record NC_054400.1, read on the forward strand.
GAAATAAGTAATAAACTGCAGCTGTGTGTGTGTGTGTGTGTGTGTGTGCGTGTGTGTGTGTATACACACTCTGCTGTGCTGTCTGTGGTGGATTTCCTCTGGTTTGTACTGAGCGTGCTCTGAAGTGTTGCTGTGGGTGTGATCATCGTGTGGCGTTCCACAACCCCGGGGCTGTGATGTCACATCCTGTAGGCGGTACACCAGGTGTTGTTCGGGGGCGGAGTCTAAAGGCTCGATACCATAACTGTTGTCAGTGAGATGTAACACTCCTCTGGAGAAAGAAACAGAGGAAACAAAGAGAGAGAGGGAGAGAGATCAGTTTAGCTTTTTCAGTCAGAGTGAGACGTCACTGACGTTAGCCACCTGCACGTCGGAGGCTCTGATGTTTCACCTGTCCTTTCATTTTCTGAGCACTCTGATGAAGATCATGTGATCTGAGAGAAAGCTCCACAGTTGCTGGTTCCATCAGTACAGTGAGTCTATATGTGTATATGTGTAAAATGCTGTGTGTGCATAGTCAGAGCATCCCCCAGTCCATGACAGTGTGTGTGTGCGTGTGCGTGCGTGTGTTACCTGAGGCCGTCGCAGATGCTCACAGCCACAGACGACCCCTCCATGCCCTGAACGAAGCCCTGATAGTGACAATGGTTCTGTAAAACACAGCAAACACACAAAGAGCCGGGTTAAAACACTGCAGTGTCTGAGAGACACCAGCAGGGGGCGGACAGCAGCTTCACCTGTGACGGCAGTGACACGGCAGCAGGCGGCGCGTGATGCACCGCACTAACCACACCTGCGGTGGTTTGTTTGTGGAACACAGCTGGTGTTTAAAGGTCAGAACTGGATTTGGAGCTCTCTGGATTTTCTAACATTTCATAGGTTAAACACATTTATTTCAAATCATAGAATCTTCACGTCTGTAACTGTTTCAGCACATTTACAGGTTCCAATGAATCATCGTGCAGTGAGGCTGTCAGAGAGGAGCTGCATGCTCTGTGTGCGCGCGTGCGTGTGAGAGTGTTACCTGCACAGGTGGCCTGGCTGTGATCAGTGACCCGTTCTGACTGTAGGAGAACACGGTGAAGTCTGCAGGCAGCAGCGCTCTGTAAACAACAACAACATGATTTACTGTGTCACACGTTGTTCTGTAAACATGAACATCGGTGACGGCAGGTGTCAGGTTGCCAGGTATGAATGATAAAGGTGTCTCTGCTTTCACAGGTAAAACAACGAACCAGCTTCTGTAAAGCTGAAGCGAACACCTGAGCTTTCATACGACGGTACCTACAGCTGTACTCAGTGAGAAACAACAGGAACATGGAACAAACAGAACGTGTTTCTGTTTGACTGAAAACCATTTCACCTGAATCTTCATCAGGATGAGATGCAGGTCAGACACGCTCAGACAGGACCGTGCTGTGCGCGCGCACCTACAACTGCCCAGGCTCTGCGCTCTTCGTCTTCTCTCTGTTTGGTGTTGAGACGCGTCTGAGCTGCCGTCACCTTAACGACTTCCGAGGCGGGAAGCTGTAACGAACTCTGCCGCTCAGGTGAGTCTCTGTCGCCGGGGTCCGACGGTTTCACTGACCGCACTGTGGCTGAACAGAGCTGTGTCCCAGCACTGCTGCTGCTCTCAGGCACGTTAAGAAGGCAACAGCTTCCACCAATTAGCTGCTGACGAGCCACACCTGTTACCTGAAACCATCCCAGGTGACAACGCTCATCAAGCGAACAGCTGAATCTAAAATATGAAACTTCTTTTGGTTTGTTTACGCTTTTTTCTTGATGACATCACATCCTGTGTGATTTCAGTTTTACAAACGTGAAAATAAAGAAAAACCCTCGAGTGAGCATCTGGGTCTAAACTTCACCGACAGGTCGGAGCATCCTGCTGCGATCAGAGTGTTTAAACCTCATTTCAGCGGCGCACCTGGGGTCACCTGAGGGTTGTGCAGATCTTCACTGTCGCGTGCTGCTCAGTGAAACGTGCCGCAGTAACAGCGAGGAGCGTCAGACAGTAACAGACTTACTCGTTTCTCTCCAGGTGAACCACGTGATCGTTTCCATCCACGCTGATGATGTAAGACACCTGGAGAGACAGACAGAGAATTAAATACAGCGGTAAAACTTTGATTAATCAATAAGAATAAAAAGCTGGTCAGAGGAGCAGAGAGACGGAGGCGAAGTCCGTCCAGGTTCACACGGTTTTATCTACAACACGAGTTTTTATTATTGTTGTTTTTACAGTTTTATCTTTTTTATCTGATTGTGTTTATTTTATTTGCCTCATTGTCGTCACGTGGAACTTTGTTTTGTGTTGTGTTGTGTTGTGTAAATAATGTATCTGTGGATAAATCCCAGAGACAGACCGATTATCAGCATCGGCCTTTTTTAATCCGAGTCCATGAGAGATTTCTGATGCAGCAGCGCCTCTGTCTGCAGTCACTGCTCCGGCTCCTGCATTGTCCCACCCACAGCGCCATCTGATTGGTTACACGCTGAGCTGATTGGCACGGGTACCAGCCAATCAGCAGTGAAAGCTGCTGTGCACGCACGGCAGAGGAGAGAGAGGGCTGGAGGGTGGAGAGGAGAGAGAGGGTTGAAGGGTGGAGAACAGAGAGAGGGCTGGAGGGTGGAGAAGCTCAGGAGCGAAGATGTGTGAGGTTACTGAGAGTCCAACACGTTAGCGACAGCTGATAAACACTGATTATTAAAGGCTGATCGGTGTTTTTAACGGTTTAATCACTTCAAACAAGGTCGCTGATAATATTGATATGGAAACAGTGATAATAGATGTGTGTGTGTGTGTGTGTGTGTGTGTGTGTGTGTGTGTGTGTGTGTGATAGTTCCTTGTACAGAGGAGCAGGATGTTTCTGTTCTGCATGAACATCATGGTGTTCAGGGACGAACAGTGTCTCCTGTTGTTATTGTGCTGTATCTTCAGCCACAGTAACATTAATCATTAGTGATGCAGCAGCCTGGTTTTGAATGGCTGAAATAAAAAATGTTTCCAAACTCAGAGCAGCGAATCCAGAAACTCTAAAAACTAAAGTCCAAGGTCACCTGAGCCTCTGACTCACCTAGCAGACATCTGCCCGTGTGTGTGTGTGTCTGTGTGTGTGTGTGTGTGTGTGTGAGAGCGCTGCAGCTACCAGCAGGTATGTGACTGCTGCAGAGCTGAACTCACACGCAGACAGGTGGTGTGTGTGTGTGTTTGAGGTGAGTCAGGACAGGAAGTCAGCGGTGGACTACCACCCAGCTGCCAGATCGTCTTTCCTCTAACACAGCAGGGGTCAAAGGTCAACAGAGGAGCAGGGGAGGATTTACAAACATCAGGACAGAGAAAAGCAGTAAACATCTGCTGATGAACGAGGTGAAAAACATCAAGGATCAAATAAAGATAATGAATAACTGTGTGTTCACTGCCTGCAGATATCAACAGCCAATCAGATTTCAGCGTCTCCCGGATTCTGCTTCGTAAAAAGTGGTTTTCTACAGCAAGGAATAAAAGTTTCTTCTCTTTGTACAGATCAGACAGACCTTCTGTGAGCAGCTGCAGGACACTGTCACAAACCAGACTTCAGGTAAAAATCCTCAGATTTAACGTGGAGTGGAGTTTGTTTGTTTGTTTGTTTGTTTGCTGCAGAAAATAAAAACACATCTGACAGAGCAGGAGGGAAAACATGGCTGCAGGCTGAAACACACACCCACACACAGACACACAGACACTGACACACACGCCCTAATATCACGTAGCATACATTTTACTAGTGTGTAACTGTGTGTGTGTGTGTGTGTGCGTAAACAGATTGTGTGTGAGAGTGTGAATCTGTGTGAGTCTGTGTGTTGAACATGTTCCAGCATGTACGGCGGGAAATGGAGATGACATCACACACAGACACACACAGACACACAGACACACACACACACACACACACACACACACACACACTGTGTGTGCTTTAAGGTGGCTCTGCTCCATGAGCTGATCTGATCCTGACATGCTGAGAGCAGCAGATTCAGTTCCTCCTTAACTGACAGAGCAGGAAGAAAAAGTCTGATCCTCTGATGAAATACAACTACAGACAAACACTGCCAGCCATTATCCTCCTCATGTAACAGCACACACGTGTTCTCGTGTAGTGAATCACAGCAGAACTCAGCAGAACTCTGAACGGTTCCACCTCATCCAGCTTTCACCGTATAAACTCAGCCTGTGCTGGATTCACTGCCGTGTGGGACAGAGTGCAGAGTAATCATCTGCTGCTGACACAGCCAAGGTGAGGTGAGGTCACACCGACAGGAAGTGGGCCTGACGAATCAGCTGCTCCGGTGCTGAGTTTGTATTTCCTGAGGTCAGAGGTCACGAACCAGGAGAACAGAGAGAAACACAAACAGAAGCAGAAGCTCGTTACCTGACTGGGCGGTCTCCCGTCCACATCCCGCCTCGGTCTGCCTCCTATTGGTCGAGGGAGGGTCAGCTGATAGGAGGAGAGGTGCTGGGTCTGCTGAGAGTCTGCAGGAGGAGAGAGTCAGTCAGTCAGTGGAGCTGAGGACTGGGATCTGAGCGGCTGAGGGACAGCTTTCAAAACACCCACAGTGAAACTGCATCACGTCACATTCACCAAGGGTCACAGTCAGGATGTTTAATCCAGCTGTGTCCCACTGCTGTCCTCTGTCCCTGAACTCCTCACATCACTCTGCCCATGTCTGCTGGTCCTACAGGTGAAAAGGCCAAAGACCAGGTGACTGCACTGAGTCTCACGGGGACACACACCTGCCTGTGTGATGCAGGACAGCACAGCTCAACAGCACCACAGACGATGTCCTCCATCACAGTCCTCCAGCTGAGTCCACAGTGTGTGTGTGTGTCCAAAGCCAACACACACACTGTGAAGTGGCTCTTTTTAAGAAGTGAACACCAGAAAAAATGTCCTCACAAGGGCAGAAACACAAAGGTGTAAACACACACTGACACTCAGTTTGCCTCCATCTGTTCACAACACACACACACACACACACTACGTAGTGTGTGTTTGGTAACCATGGTAACGGCTGCAGCCTTTGGGCGACTACCTCTGCGTCCTGACGTCCTGCCCGGAGCAGGGACGCCTCACCACTCCGATATCACCCAGTTACTCTGCAGTCACATCGAAATTACACAGCTCTGCTGATCCAGGATCAGATGTGATCTGTGCAGCCCTGTGGAAAAGTCAAGGAGGTAAAATAGAAATAAAGCCAGAGTTTTTATTTCTCTGTGAACAGATAAGACTGTCCGCCGCACCCTGCGTCCTTTCACCCTGTGTCCTTACACCCTGCGTCCTTTCACCCTGCGTCCTTACACCCTGTGTCCTTTCACCCTGCGTCCTTTCACCCTGTGTCCTTACACCCTGCGTCCTTTCACCCTGCGTCCTTTCACCCTGCGTCCTTTCACCCTGCGTCCTTACACCCTGCGTCCTTTCACCCTGTGTCCAGCTGGATGTTAAACTTGTCCCCGCTGTGCGGTGAGTGTCAGACAGTCCACGGCCTGAACAAACTCTGGTCCAGGGTTTATCTTTAACTCTGAGATGCTCAGAAAATAAAATAACATGCACGACCTCGGTGACCTCTCTCCGTCTGCCCCACCCCCCCGCTACAGGAAGTCTTTGTGTTCATATCACTGCCGGCTAAGCTGCTGTTTGTTTTCCTCGCCTCGCGGAATGAACGAACCGTTTATGACTCTGTGTGTGTTTTTGTGTGTTTGTATGGCCTTATTCTCAGTGTTTGTGTATCTGTGGTGATTTGTCTCTCAGTGAACGCAGAGAGAGGCTGCCTGCTGCCTGAGTGCCTCTGAGCAAACGTGGAGAGAAATACTTCAGTTATAATTTGACACTAGAAACCAGTAACTTCACATTTAAATCACGTTTAAAGGAACAGTTCAACGTTTTGTGGAAATTTGCTTGTTATTGAAATTGACTGTGAAACATCCGATAAACTAACGTTCAATATCAGCGACGTTCCCTGAAACCACATGAACACACAGCTGAGCAGAGAGTTCAGGCAGCAGCATGGGTTTTGTTGAGGCTGAATAACTTTCTTCACACAGACGACGACACAAACGCGGTCAACACTTCGTCCCTATGTCACACCCTGCTTTCAGTCGCGCCCCCTGCTGGAGAGGATGTTTCCCAGCGCCGACAGTCACAGACGCTGGAGACAGACTGTTCCTCTGCTGCAGACGATCAGCTCATCGCGAGAACCTCCGCCCTCTGAATCACATCCTCTCTCTCTCTCACTTCTTCCTGCAGAGATCGCCTCAGGTCATTCTGAACTTTCACAACATCTGAAACTCAGACCAGCAACGAGACGTGCAGCCGGACGTCTGTCCCACACTGAGCAAAGGACAAATCTACGAAAATCTGAAGCAACTTCAAAAATCTTACAAACAGAAATTTAAATATTAAAAAACTTTTTTTTAAAAAACAAGCAAACTTCAGATAATGTAGAGGAACCTTTGTAAAACCAAGACAAATCAGAGGGAAACCTTCCTGAGATCAAACCTGATGAAAAGCTCAGTGAGCTCAGAGCCAGCTCTGGATCTGGATCAGCCAAATGGGTTAAGACATTCTGAACCTCTGAGGTCTGACCTGACCCGACCTTCCCACCGGCTGACTGAACCACACCTGACCTGTTTCACAGACCTGACACATGTAACACAGGGTGAGATCAGACTGAGCGCTGACCTGTGGAATCCTGAGACTTCTCAGCTTCTTCTTGACATTTTCTTGAAGATTTCTTCGTGATATTTTTAGATTTCTCTACATTTTCGTAAAAATATTTCGTTCAAGATTTGTCCTGACGTTCCCAGCGTCTGTCTGGTTTATTAGAAGAAGAGAAAGTCAACAGACGAAGCTAAGTTCCATCAGATTAGACAAATCTCCACTGATGTGTGGAGGTGAACTGGGCTGTCGGCAGACGAGGATCAGGATCAGGATCAGACTGGAAAACCTCTTAAGACAGAACATGTTACACACTGATCACAGCAGCAAACACACAAAGCAACGTCTTTTAAACTCATCTTTGAACATGTTTTGAGGAGACCACCATGACACCTGACAGCCGGCCAATCAGAAGACACCTGGCCCACACCTGATCTCTTTCAGGTTGTTTGCTGTCAGAACCACCAGAACATTTCGATGTGGATCCAGATTTAGCAGCTCCAGCGGGTCAGTGACGTTCTGTCAGACTGTAACTGAACAGAGGGAGATCACTGAGACTGATGCTGCTCTCAGATCAGACGTCACGCCGACCGTCGGCTGTAAAGCCTGACTCATCAGATAAACCTGGTCCAGAGTCCAAGAGCCAACTGTCGTCGTTACTAATCTGAAAAAGTTGTTTTGTGGATTCAACTTTTCATTTTCTGGACTTTCAGTCCAAATCTGATCTGCATCTGGAAGGAAACCGGACCCAGATGTTCATGTTCCCCACAGACTGAGGATCCTCGGACTCTTCCTCGAGCGCCACCATGAGGCTGACACGTGTGTTTTCACTAAAGTAACAGCTGCTGCATAAAAAATACAGTGAGCAACAGTTTGAAGAATCGAATGAAACAACGTGTGTGAGATGTTTTTAAAGCTTCACGTCTTCAGCAGGAACCAATGGGCTCAGAGCAGGAAGTGAAAAGGTGCTGAGAGACGGACGAACTCTGAGGGTTCGGGTCTGAACAGGAGATCTGTCGAAGCTGATTCTCAGAGAAACATCAGATCTGTGTGAAGCTGAAGCAGCTTCAGCGTTTCAGAGCCGAGGTTTGTTCATGTTCAGCTCAGAGTGAGTCATCGTTCAGGGAAACAGGGACTGCTGCTCCAGCTCTGTGTGTGTGTGTGAGTGTGTGTGTGAGTGAGTGAGTGAGTGTGTGTGTGAGTGAGTGAGTGTGTGAGTGTGTGTGTGTTTGGCTGAACACTGAAAGCTGCCGCTGGTTCCTGTAAATGTAATCACTCACTCAGATTCATTCAGACTCTGGATGTCTGAGTGGTTCTGTCTGTGGATCCTCACAGTCAACACACACTCACGCACACAGCAAACACACACACACACACACACAGCAAACACACACACACACACTCACGCACACAGCAAACACACACACACACACACGCACAGCAAACACACACACACTCACACACTCACACACTCACACACACGCACAAGTGCTGAACAGGGTTTACTTCCTGTCGCTGGAGCTGAGGGACTCGGCTATGTGCCCGACGGCGCTAAGCTACTTAAAGCTCAACCTGCCTGAATGGGAACACACACACACACACACACACACACTGAACAACAGGACTCAACAGTCCATGAAGAAACAAACCAACAAATCGATCAGTATTGATCAGTAATAACCGACTGAAGAGCGTGAATTCAGTTTGACTCCGTTATTTCTGATTTTCTGACACAAACTCATCTCAAACACTGAAAACACAGCATGTTTCATGACACACGTGTGACTCACTCATGGCTCACAAATCCGTTTTCCAATAAACTGAAACACAATTACAGAACTGTGAGCATGTGAGATTTCATCATCTCAATTTAAAAGCTTTCATAAGGAGAAATCGGCCCCTCAGGTCAGTGAGGGTCGACTAACACAGAAACACGTTGGAATAAAACAGAACGACAGTATCTGTAGGTCAGGTTCTGAAGCTGCTGTGAAATATGTGTGTAAAGCTTAATGCACGTCCACAACATCGATGGACTCACAGGAGACTGGAAACTGTTCAGCAGAGGTGGAGACGTCCTGCGTGTCTGTGGGACCTGAACCCTGACTGACAGGCAGCTGCGTCCCCAGACTCCACAGTAACTGAGGAACCTCCCGGGTTCATGACATATAACAGTTTGATATACACACAGTTTATTGCCTACTGTTCCTGAATAGCAAATATTTATCCATAGATTAGTGCACTATACTAAAGTCTACACATTATATGGTAATATACCACAGAGTAGAGTGTAGTGCAGAGGTGTCCAAACCGTCCCCACCCAGCTGCAGCACACCAGCCTGGACTCATTCAATCAACTGAGCTCAGTCTTCAGACAGCTGATTGGTCAAACTGTGTGCTCTTTACTGGTTGGACCACAGGGCCCCTTGTGGGACAGTGTGGACACCTCTGGTGTAATGGTCTCAGGACAGGGTGTAGTGCTGTCTGTTCACACACACAGTGTCTCCACAGCTCTGACCTGTCCATGCTCACCCCCCTCACCTCTACAGAGACAGTCCCCGCTCAGCAGCAGCAGCAGCAGCAGCAGACAGCAGACCTCCAGCAGCTCCGCTCTCCCTCCCATCTTCTTCTTCTTCTTCTGGGAAAAATAAATGTCACCGGGCGGCGGCTCTCTCACAGACTGTCCTCTTCTCGTTGTAGTTTGAATTATTGTTGTTGTTGTTGTTGTTGTTTTCCAGCCGTCTCCTCCCGCTCAGCCTCATGCTAAACACCCAGCAGTGGTTTTCCTCCTCGGCAGAGCCATGCCCGCCCGTCCCAGCGGATGACCCACCGCAGCGGTTAGCGAACCGACGCCGCTCGAACGAGTCCCGCTGCTGAAGAACTCGTTAAATCTGGAAATGAAAACACAAACAGCGAGACTTTGCTGTGTTTCTGTCAAGTCTGTCCTATCCCACCGAGCTACAGTACTTGTCTCCGTATAAACTGGACAACCTGAACAGCGTCAAGTCAGCGGAAGCGCTCTCCGCTTCATGCAGAGAACTTCAAAATAAGAGTATCAGAAATCCGACAAACTGAAGCCAGGCTAATAAAACCCAGCAAAGGGCTTTCCAGCAGGAATATCTGGAACCTACAGCGATGTTTAACTAACCAGAACAGTACTCTGCATCAGGTATCACGGTAACATACAAAGATGCTATGTTTCCCCCATTTGCAATTATTTTAATTCTTCATTATAAGAGATCATTGGAAGTTTGGACTGTTCGTTGGGCAAAACAAGCATCATGATTTTTTTCATCAGTGTATTGTTCTGATTATGACACTATATCACTATCTATGTTATATACAGCACAAGTATGAGTAAAAATATGTGCTCAGGTCATTTATAATGTTTTATCCTATACACCGTGAACCTGGAATATTGTTTATGACAGTTGAGTTCTCTGCATATTTATTATATATTATATATTATTATTATATTATATTATATATTATTATATTATGTATATTTATAAATAACAGAAAATCCATTTCTGCCAAAAGCTGTAAAACAATCTCGTAATAATTTGTGAGGTTTGTAGTTTTTTCTTGACAAATTGCTGCTTTTATTGGAAACCTTTATTTTGAATGGAAACTAGGGATTCTGTTCACGTGACAAAACTAATCAGCTGAGGGGGAAAAAAAAAGCTTCAGTTGCGCATGCGCACCTTTTCGGGCTGTACTGTAATTCAAACCGAGCGCATCCTTCTACACATTAGAACTTTGTTATAATCAGATCACGAAGAAGGTGAAACCGTCCCGTTCAAAGTTCGACCTTCACCCAAACACCACCGGGACGTCCGGACACGTTTTTCAAACGCACCTCCAGTGTCCAAAAGAAGAAGACAGTGGTGCGTTCAAGTGTCGCTGGTAAAAAATCCAGGGACCCAGGAATCCAGGAAACCCGTACTCTGAGAAGTCATATTTATTGGTTATTGACAAATTAGCAGCATATTGTAATGTTGTTTTCATTACAAACTAAAATTAAAATGACTGAAAGCAAAGAAGCTGTTTCCTTCACACTGACAGTGAACACCCATAACAAACAGGTTAAAACAAGCTTTTTACTCTGACTGGACTGAACTGTGATGAACAGCTGTCGCTCTTTTCTGATATTTTAGAGACAGAATTATTAAAACAACTAATCTCCAACCCTCGACCCTGTGTGCATATTCAACAGCTCCTCACAGGGTCCCAACCAAAAGAAACTGGTTCAAACACATACTTATATTTTACTCTGAAATTTTTATATGTCAATAAATATAACGAGTACAGTTTACAAAAGACAGATAAGAAATACAATGTGTTACTGATTTACTGTCATAACAGATGAAACTAAATAAAGATTATTTTCCCCAAATTTCCCAAAGGACAAACAGCATTTAACCGGCTGAATACAAACCTCCTCGAAAAGTTTCTAATAGAGCACAAAAATATTTTATGAGCTTTTCACAGCACCATCACACTGACAGAAAAACTGGTGTGTTTCTGAAGATGATTCGTTTTTAACATGTTCTGTGCAACATGTCTTGTCATTAAATCCCACGTTTAGACTCAAACCAACACTGAACGTCTCCTATTAACAAGTAGTGTGTGTGCATCCACACCCCGATCCCTCTGAGCTCCACTGTTTCCACAAACTATTAAAACACAGCAGTGATGCAGTTACACTGGGTCACATGCTCCTTCATCACCATCCACACACACTGCTGCCCCAAATACTCACTACAGCACCAAATGTGAATTAATCCGCTGCTGAAAATAGTCCCCAACAAATCCATCATTTCCTCCCATTGGATAAAAACTACAGCGAGCAGCTGTTTGAACAAACTCCTGGAAAAACATCAGTCTGTTGGTCCAAGCTAACACAGTAAACATTATACCTGCTAAACATCACCATGCACTTATGTTTAGAGCATCACTGAGACTAAGTACAGTCTTAAAATATTGATATTTATATTTATGAAATGTTTTTAAAGATTTCCACATTCAGTAGGAACCAATGGGCTCAGAGCTGAGAGCCACAGACAGAGGATGAACACTGTTGGTTTGGTTCTGAGCAGTGGATGTGTTGAACAGACGTCGTGGCCCTGATTTTTTTTTTTCTAACAGTATTTACCATCGGGCAGATGCTGACTTCAGGTTGTGGTGGAGGTGGGCGGTTCTAACTCTTCTGACTCAGCTGCCGGTAGAGCTGGATGGTCATGAGCTGAATTTCAGGATCTCCGGCTTTAATGTCGATAGCTCTCAGGAAGAAGCCCAGGGCGTCGTCCAGCTTCCCTCTGCTGTAGCACTCCCTCCCTCTGCTGACCAGGGAGTCGTAGCTCTCGCCCTCAGACTCAGCAGCGTCTGTTGTCCCGTTCATCTTCACTCCTGCATCAACAGTGCAATGATCCATTCTCTCGCTGGAGGCTAGCTCGGGTTCGCTGGTCGATTCCTCAAGGTTGCTGCTCATTTCCTCTCCTGACTCACTGACGACATATGCTGACTCAGAGTGCTCTTCTTCCTCCTCCTCTTCCTCTTCCTCTTCCTCCCCCTGCTCCTCCTCCTCCTCCTCCTCTGTGTTCAGAGTCTCTCCAATGGTCTCCTCCAGCTGAAGCTCATCATGAAATGAATCAATGATGTTTTCCTCTTCGGCCACATCCTGGTTGTGGTTTTCTATGTCTTCGATGATGGACTGGAGGAGGGACCGGCGGGAGGCCACAGAGGTGTTTCCTCCGACACTCTTTCTGGATCGGAGAGGGGTTGAACCAGAGGGCACTGATTTAGGTGTGGAGGCACCGAGCACCTGAAAGGAGTTTTCGAGTTGCCTCTCATCATCATCATCTTCTTCTTCTTCACTATCATAAATCACTGCTCCTCTTTTCTTCCCGGTAACTACAATAGAATCATTCACTGACTCTTCCATTTCAGAGGCACGGCTGTTGTTGAGGCTTTGCCGGGGTGCTTCTTTGTGTTGTCTCTCAGAAAGCGATTTATTTATGTCAAAACTCCCCTCGATCTGCAGCTGTGACAGCAGCTTCCTCTCCTCTGCTTCAGTGTCGGGCAGATTCTGAATACTGTTGTCTGAGAACATGTCGCTGTCGTCCAGCTGCAGATTGAAGTTGCCTTCGAAGGATTCAAGCCCAGCGCTGACTCTGGACGACGTGTCTGCTTTGAAGCTTGAGTTGGACGCTTGCAAAACAGACAGTCTTTTGTTCTGCAGGGGTGTGACATAAGAGTGACCCACGTCCATCTCAGAGTCGTCGCATTTTGAGTGCAAATTTCCGTTCAGCAGTTTTTTATCTTCATCAACTGCTGTAACGTACACGAGGCTGCACTCACCTGCAGAAACTGCGGCCTCAGACATCACTGATTGGTCCATTAGTTCTTGCACAGAAGCATCTGCCACATCAGCTGATGCAGCATCAGCAGCCCCTGAAATCACCAAAGACTGCTCCGTGACCTCCTGAGGAGAGGCGTCTGCTGCCTCCAAGTCACTCCTGTCCTGCTTGATAGACTGGTGTTCTGGGGAATCCAGGTTCTCCTCAGAAAGCTTGTCTTGGCTTATTTCTACTACAGATTGTTCTTCTGTCGTACTCTCAGCTGCAGTTAGATCGAACACTTGGTTACTCAGATTCTGTTGGCCGTCCTCCTTGCCAGAACCTGAGTGCTCCAACTCCATCACAACCAGTGACCTGCTGATGTCATTTTGTGGGTGTGGAGGACTTGGTCTTGGATTTCTTGATGTTTTCTCATTTGACCGCTCTCTGTTGCTGTTGTCCAGTGGCTGTCTGAGCCAGGCTGGTTCTGTGCTTGAAGCCATGCTCTCTGCCAGCTGCATTTGCAATTCTGACTCAGCCTTCATCAGCTCCTGAGCCTTCTGGACCCGCCCTTCTATGTAGTGATGCTCTTGTTGGTCCTCCGGGGCCTCGTCATGGTTGATGTCGAGGGAAAACATGAGGTCGTGGTCAGAGATCCCAAACATTTCCATTGAGTGTAGATAGGCAATGTGCTCGTCCAGTTCAGGGTCTGTCCGTCTTTGTCTGGAGTGCATCGCCTGAAGCTGCAGCTGTGTGGACGAAGACTGGGTGTCCTCCAGTGTGAAGAGCTCCTTCAGCTCCTGTTTGCTGAAGTACCGAAACGGGTTCTTCTTGTCTCCGGTGTTCTGTCTGATGAGGGAGTCTTTGAAAACCTGCCGTCTGTAGATCTTCTCCTCCACCGTGCCACAGGTGATGAGCCGGTAAATTATGACATTTTCAGTCTGGCCGATGCGGTACGCCCTGTCAACAGCCTGGGCATCTGTCGCTGGGTTCCAGCTGGGATCATAGATCACGACTCTGTTTGCCGCTGTCAAGGTGATGCCAACTCCGCCGACCTGTGTGGTCAGAAGGAAGACGGAGTAACGCTCGTCCGTCTGGAACAGAGTAATGAGCCTCTGTCGCTCTGCGATCTGAGTTATTGTGCCGTCCAGTCTCAGTACTTTAAAGCCTCTGTTGCCCAGGATGCGTTCGATAATGTCAAGCACCTTCCTGTAATGAGCAAAGACAAGCGTGCGGCGGCCTTCCTGTTTGAGCCTTTCAAGAAGCGAGAACAGAAAAACAAGCTTCCCAGACTCAGATATCAAAGTGTCGTCAGGAACGTTAGCGATGCTGTGACTGTCGGACTCCATGTCGTCAGTCTGCTGGTGTTCAGCTGCACTCTCCTCCAAGCCCAACTTGGCTATGGCTCCGGCAGAGAGCAGCCTTGGGTGGTCACACAACTTTTTCAAAATGCTCAGTTCAGCAAGCGGTGACCTGGTGGTTAGGAGCAGCTCTTTGATGTGGTCGAGTGAAATGAACTGCCTGTATATGTCCTCCTGGACAGTGCTCAGGTAAGTCCACACAATCAGGTCGTTCTTTCTGGTCAGTGTGGGCATGACTGCTCCAGAGTCTTTTTGATGATTCGGTACTTGGCTGTCTTTGTTGTCTGAGCGTTCCTCTTTGTAAACATGTGTCCCGTTCATTTTGCTTTTCTGCACTTCTGACTTTGTCCTGCGGAGAAAATAGGGCTTTATTATGGCCATGAGGTTTTCGGACATCCTGGAGCCGAGAGCCTTTTCCCCTGGAGTGGCATCCTTCTCTCTGGCACGGGTGATGGGGTTTTCATACTCTGTTTTGAATGTTTTTGCTGTGCCCAGGAGAGTGCCTTGACAAGCAAAGTCAAACAGCGCCCACATTTCTCTCAGGTTGTTCTGGACTGGAGTTCCTGTCAGAAGAATCCGGTTCTTCGAAGGAACGGCGTAGGCACTTTTGGCTGTTTTGGTGGTTGACGTTTTTATCTTGTGTGCCTCATCCAGGATCATGTAGTCCCATGTGAACTCCTTGCCGTGGTACGACGACAGTTGCTGCCAGTTGTTTATAAGCATAGTGTACGTAGTGATGATGACGCCACCTCTTCTCTGAACTTTCTCCAAATTCCTGGTCCTCTCTCCTTTGCTGGTACCATGAAAATCCTTGACCCTCATGCCGGGAGTCCATTTAGCAAATTCCTTGATCCAGTTTGTGATAAGAGAAGTTGGCATGACCAGCAATGTGTGTTTCGCCAGCTCGTTATCGTACATACCGGAGAGGAATGATATCACCTGGATGGTTTTACCAAGACCCATGTCGTCCGCCAGGATCCCACCTTTACGACCATCTCTGTAGAGACTATACAGGAAGGCCACTCCATTTCTCTGGTAGTCATAAAGCTTGTCATGTAACTCCTTAAAAAGCATTAAGCCGCTGTTGTTGACATTGACAAACTCTTCGTCTTCGTCCTCTGAGTCATTCTGAGCAAGAAGTTCTTCAATTTTCTTTATCCTCATTTCAAGTTTCTGACTCTGGTGAAGGTTGTACGCCAGTTTGAAGAACTCCAGCGATTTGTGCATGTCCCCTTGTCTGGCAACATCTTTACCATCCTGAACGAATCTGAAAGAAAAAAAGACATCAGTGGATGATAAATGAGACAATACTGTGGTATAAATCACAGCTGCAACCAATAATTTAATTATTGATCAATCTGATAATTATTTTCTTGATATAGTTTATTCATCTTTTAGTCAGTTTTCATTATAAATTGTAAGAAAAAATGCTGCGTATAATTTTACTTGGCATGAAATTCTGTATTTAAATTGTAGGACTGATCGATTCATCGCTTCTGTTCCAAACTGCGATCACGTGATCGCCAAAGCTGCGGTGTTTCTGCAGTGCTCCTGACTGACCCAGGATCTGCTGTGTCCACTATTTTCCACATACCTGCCGAGTTCACCGAGCAGAAGCGGCGTGCTGCGCGTGCACAGGTCAGGCTAACGCAATCAGCGTCACCTGCTCCACCTGCTGCTTCATTAGTCAAACGGCTTCAGCTGGAGCAGAAGCGGAGTTACGGCGTTTAATCCCCAGTAAAAACAGCTCGTCGCTCATTTGGGAGCGTTTCGGCTCTGAGGCCGCAGACGAGCAGCAGAAACAGGTTCTGTGCAAAACCTGTCGCGCTGAAGCTGCAACATCCAGCGGAGACACGAGCAGTTTATACCGACACCTGAAGAATCAGCACAGGTGTTTGCATGACGGAGAAGTTCCGGTGAAAAGTGTGAGAATGATGCTCAGACCCGAAGAAGCGAACAGACAGTTCCAGCGTGTTTTAGCAGCGTCGCTCCGGATGATCAGAGCAGCCGAACACACCGGGAGGTAACGATGCTGACCGTTAACACGGTCACCGAACACGGATTTAAAAACCTCCTCCACACGCTGGACACAAGATCTGTGATTCCCTCCCGCACCTGCTTCAGCCAGGCTGCCGTCCCACAGCTGTATTCTGCCACAGCTGCTGTGGTCACACAGAACGACCGAGCCGTGTCTTAGTCTGACTGTGCATTTAGTAAATGACAACTTAGAGTTGAAAAGTCTGTGCCTGCAGACAGCATACTGTCCCACTGACCACACCGGAGAGAATATTGCATGGATAAATATATAGTTCATATTTAATAAAGAAAAGCATCAAATCCTCAGATTCAAGAAGCTGGAAACATCAAATGTTTGGCTTTTTTGTCTTTTTTTAAAAAAGGTGATTATCAGAATGGCTGCAGATGAATTTTCTGACTGTCGACTAATCGTTGCAGTTCTAGTCGAAGGTGCTGAAACTTGAAAGCATGAAAAAGCATGAATCAGTTTTTGGCCACGAGCTGGAAGAAAAGCATCAAAACAAGCTAAAACATTGTTTTCATAGAGTTTAATGACTAATATTAAAAACGGCTGCTTATTTCCACATCCATCAGTTAGAGAGCAGCATGATCACTCATCTGGTTTGGTGTTTGAATCCACCTGGTGACTCTGAGCTTTCAACACTGCTTATACTACAGTAACCTGGCCTCTGCTGATCAAATGTGTTAAAGCTAATATTTCAACAACACAGCAGTCTTAACTTTCTTATACAAAAAATCCATGGTAAACGAGGACACGCAGCTACATTTCAGTTAGACAAACACGATTTCTTGACCATGAACAGTAAATGCTTGACTGGCTTTCTGAGAGGATTCGTGTAAATATGTGCACAAAACAAAACTGTGGCAGCAGTACAGAGTGACAGCCGGAGGGAGGGTCTGCCCCGGCAACCAAAATCATTCAATCATTCACTGAGCTTACAAAGAGTTTTTCTTTAAACAGGTAAGAAAGAACTGAGTCAGTCCAAAAACATGTCCGACTGCAGCATCATGTACTACTAATATACACCAATAGGCCAGCCTTGGTTCAAAGTGGTATACAGCAGAGAAGTATTTTTACCGATCACATACACGTAAACAGAGGTTTGTAACTGTGGCGACTCTGAGGCTTCGGTCCACTGGAAAATACTTATTGTAATTTGGATGAAACGGGCAAAAAGCATCAGAGTAGGAATTATTTAATTATTATTTAATGCCAGTCTGACAAAAAAGAAAGATAACACTGCTGACGGATGAATGCAGTTTCTGCACTGTGGCACTCATAAAGGTGTATCTTATTTTATCTTAAGAAAAAACAACAGTATCTTTAATTTCTGAGTTACCTGTGGTATGCTTCCATTTTGTCATCTGTATCCATGGACAAAGACCTGTCAAGACAAAGTCAGGGTCAGTAACATCAACACGTGTACTTCCAACCTCCACCTGTAATAACTACCACCTTCCTTTATGTGGTGTGTATGAGTTGAACGTTTAGAGGGAAATGTGCCTTTGGTTGAACAAAGACAAATCAGAGACATCTGAAATGTGACAAGGGCACACAACCACACACTGACTTTATATTACAGACACACAACTAGTTCAGTACACAGAGGGTCTCAGATGTGACAACAGTTTGCTTTTCACGGCCTTACATCCCTGTAGATTTAATATTTGGGGGTTTTGAACTGTTTGGACTGCAGGTCGTTGTGTCGCAATTTCCTGATATTTTATTGAACAAATAATTGATCAATTAATCATGAAAATAAGCAGCCAATTAATAAAAAATAAATAAAAACAAGTGTTAATTTCAGGCCTAGTCTACGTAATTACTTTCCACCATCACAGAAACAATCAGCATCACAGCGGCTCCACTGTGTTTAGCCCACGGTGATTAAAGTTAGCCCTGTTTAAAGTGAAGCTCAACAGTTACAACTCAACACGTTTACCGTTAGCACAAATGTTGCTAACCCTTCAGCTGTGTTATCCAGCGGGACGTTAGCACGGAAGGAGCTAATTCAGAACACGGTGCATGACAACATGAAGCTAACTGTCAGCTAATCGCGACACACGCATTAACGTTAGTTTGACTTACTTTTCCACTTTCTCGGTAATCCTCGCAACTTCGCCGTCACACGGAGAGACTTCCATCTTGATCCCGTTACGGTTTCGTCGGCACAAAAAAACACGAACAACGTTGAATAAACCTATTTGTGTTAACTGCGAAGTTTGTGTTGTGTTCAAACCCGCACCTTTTCCCCCCGCCAATTTGTTCCAACCTATCAGAGAGGACGCTGCAGTGACGACACGATGACATTGTCCAATTGGAAATACAGATACCTTTAATAGGCGGGACGAACAGCAAAGCACAGCCAATGAGTAGCATCGACCAGGGAAGGGGAAAAGGAAACTGATTCGATTTAATTTCACAATAGCTGAGATTTTCCAGGTAAAGTCCCTAAATTTCAGCTTTGGAATTTTTTTTTCACATTTTCTGAGATTTCCTGGAAAATGGTTTGTTAAAGAGTAGGGATAAAAAAAACATGTCCATTCAGGTGAATAAAGGAGTATGTTATGTTGATAGCAATATGTTACAAATTTCTGTCAGACTTTTCATTTTCAGACATTTTAGTGATGACACATATCAGTGGGGGGAGCGGGAACAGGGTCACCTATATGAGTTGTCTCTTTTCGAAACTTATGCAACCGAAACAGGAAGCAGCTTCATCCTGGACCTGACTAGACAGTTTTTTTCCACACGGTTCACAGTTAATAATCGGTCATGTTAGAGCGAGTCAGCATAAAGAACAGCAGAATGAGGCTGTGCTCACAAAGGCCTTTATTGTGAAAAATCACTGTGGTTCAGATCCAGGTCCAGGATTTTATCATGACAAATTCAAGCACTTTTCAAAGACTTTCAAGGTCCTTTAAAGACTCGGCTAATTTTTGTGATGAAATCCACTTTAGACCTGCAGATCTCTGCTGCAGGGTTTCTGTTTTGGATGGAAAATGTTGATCCCAACATCTCATACAAGCAATTCATTATTTACAGAATATAAACGAAATGACAGCAGGAATACACAGTCAAATACACAAGAAAGAGTTTTAAAAATGTTGAATTAGCACACAGTCTCAGCTGTAGCGATATAAAATGTGCCCACATTACTGAGGCTGATAAACATAAAAACATCATCAAATAAGTTCAGAGTAATGGAGCTGTCTCCAGAGCTCTGACTTGAGCAGCAAAAACCAGGACTCTCTTCTCCACCTCGGCGTTGAGCTCGGCCTGAGAGGCCCGTGGGTTCTGACGGATAAACTCTGAGATGCCGAGGATACACTCTCTCTGAGGAAACACACACACACACAAACAGAAAGGAATCAATGTACATGAAAGGGTGCTGAAATGTATTTACAGTGACACTGCAGGAAACCAGCGTCACAGCTGTTAATCTGAGAAAACAGAAAACCTTGGAAGCGTCCACTTTGTCCTGGCCGGTGATCCGGTTCATCAGCTCTCTGCCGACCTGAAAGCCAGTCACTGCAGCCAGAATCCTTCGGTCCTCCTCAGTCTGAGAGGACAACCAGCGCAGCAGCGCCATCTGCAGGAAGGAGGGAGACATTTTTAAAAGGAACATTATGGTGGTTTACTATGTTTTAGCTCTTTCATCACAAGTGAGTTATACTTTACTGAATTTTGTCAGATTGTAATTATATTCAGAAATGTTCCCATGATAATGGAGGTTTGAGGACTGCAAGTAACTGCAAATGTCGCTGTTGATTAATTTTATTATTTTTAAGGACGATTAATTGATTAGATAGATAGATAGATACTTTATTCATCCCTAGGGGAACACACCTGTGCTCTCAGGTCGCTTCAGTGTGTTCTTCTTACCTGTTGAAGTAACTGAGCGTTGGTCATCTCTTCTCCTGAACCCGACATGACTGAAAAACAGAACAGCGGCCGGATATGACAAAAACAAAACCTCACAACTTCGCCTGAAGCCGCCAGCTGCAGCTAAACTCTCTATGTTCACTGAAATACACCGAGAAAATAAAACACTAATGTTTCTGTCGACTGGAGGATGTAAGATGTCTCACTTCCTGTTTACAGCTTTTCTTCTTCTCTGGTGTCTGCTCGAGGAGTCGGGTCGGCTGCTGCCCCCAGCGGTCAACACGTGAACACCCAACACATCTAGCGTCAAAGCTACAACTTCATCACGTTATGTTAAACTAGTTACCAAATAAATTTCAGATGACGAATCTTTTCATATTTACTTGCATTCACTGTGTAAAGAAACTAAATCTGTGGAATAAATGTGCAGTAAAAAACGCAGCATTTCCTTCTGAAATGTAGTGGAACAGAAGTATAAACTAACACGAAACCTCTCCTTTGATTTTACAATTTTATTTTTATTTTTTTGAATACTTTATTGTCATTTTTCACTTTACATCCAACAATTTATCACATCATATTTTCTCTTAATACTGAGCCTTTGTTACCCCACTGGACATGAACGCAGCATTCCAGCATGACATTTTGGTAGTAACCAAGTCTTTAGGAGGTAATTGTTGGTATCGTACAAGGTCACATGACATGGTGCAGGTCAGAGGTCAGCTCTGGTCTTTGGGTTTGGAGAAGGAGCCCAGCTGTTTAGTGTTGACGTCCTTGAGCTGCTCCAGCTGCCTCTGTCCTCGTCGGTACAGATACTCAATGTGCATCACGTCCGTCTTCTTGATGCGAGCGTTCTCCCTGAATTCGTCTCGGATTCGGGGGATGAAGCCTGGTTTTTCCTGACCCGCCCGGAGGAACTGCCGGTACAGAGCCAGGACCTGCTTCTGCAGCTTACTGTGACGCGACATCGGGCAAACTCAATCTCACAAGACAAAAGTTTCTCCTTTAAAACATTGGAAAATCTGAAATCAGCTCAACAGGAGGCTAGAAAATCCTGCCCCAGTACTGAAGTACCTCCAGCTGCCGTTCCCCTAATGTCCATGAGTTTAAGTCTGCCTGTACAGTACAGACGTGAATGGAAAACATGCAGCTTCTCTCTGCAGTCAGCGCAGTTTTTTACATCAGATTCAGCTCTCAGCTGATCACTGAGCTTCTTCTTAAGGTGATGCTGGATCCTGAATGGGTCATGAGTGTAAAGCTGTAGCTACAGCTTGAACGCAGAGGACCCTGAACACACCACGACGCTTAGCTTTGTCTCCTCTCTGTTGATCTTTCGGGACCCGATCCTACAAATGGACTCTTCACCTCCGAGGATGGGTGGGGGGGGGATTGCAGGAGGAGTTCTGATTGGCTGAGAAGTTGTCTGAGGTTCAGATGTTGAACTGATGCAGAGCAGACAGAGGGAGGATCTGATGTTTGGCTGCAAGAGCACAACAAACACAGTTTCATAGGATTTTACAACAACAGTGCAACAGTAAACCAGGGTTCAGGGTTTGGGAAGACATCACAGGACGCACAGATCCTGAGGCAGCTCCACATGTGATCAGTTTAGTTAGCATACAATGACCTAAACACTACACAAACTGTATAACAAACTTATGGCAGATTAGCACTTGGACAAGATTCAATCAGCAAAACCTTGGTTAACTGTTATTCGGATGATCCATTTCTCAGGCAGCTGTAGCTCAGATACTTTGACTTGTACATATAAAATGTGACCAGCTTGCAAGAGATAATGTATTTTAGATTCAGAGTATATCACTCTGTCCTTATGCATTGCAAACAGCAGTGTCGTGTATATGATGGTAGCTGTAGTATCCGCAGCAGCAGTAACAGACACAGTTAGCCTGTAAGTTCATGTGAAACCTACAGAATCTGTCAGCCAGCTGCTGAGGTTTGAACTAACGACAGAAACACATGATGTTCATCACAGTGCACAAAGAGACAGGAGGAGAGAACAGCCACAGAACCAACCCAGCTTCACTCACCTGTTCCCTGTTAGACTCTGCGCTTTAACATGTTTACCGATTCAAACCTTTACTCAGCCGCGTTAGCTCGTGGAATCAGCCTGTGTGACCTTACTACCCGTTACAACACCACCGTGAAGCTAAAGGACTACAAAACACGTGACGTCCGGCAAACGCTTTCACATTAAATTTCAACCCGTCCCAGCACTTTCTCACCAGCCAACACTTCTGTGTACAAAAAAGACCGCAGCTGTTAAATGAATGCAGTGTGAGGTGGTGATGTATTAGTATACAGCAGCAGAAAGTGTCGTGTAAAGTTACCGTGCAGTGCTTCAGTGGAAGCACTTTATTTTCCAGAACTACCAGCAACCGTTGCGTCTGTTCACTAACACTATTGTCTTGAAAATCCCGAACCGGAAGCGGAAAAGCGCTTCCGGATTAGCTTCAAGGTGTCAAATGTCAACACAACAGCGCCGTCAGCTGATGAACAAAGCCCTGCTGTTAACGACACGAAGGTTGGTCATTTTACTGAGTGCTTGATGGAGATCGTTGATGTGACGTTTGATGAAAACGGGAAAATGGATTCTTCGATCTTTGCTAACGTTAGCTGCGTTAGCTGACCCTCTGCATGTCCGCCTGACACCAGCCTGTCAGACTGTACATCTAACAGATTAAATTAGCTCTGTTGTACTTTTTATACATCTTTTTTTCATAGCACTGTAGTTACATCACATTACAGGTAGTCCGGTGCTTATCAGGCACCTGCCTGAGACCTCCCACGTAGCACACGGTCCCAGGTGTAGCTGCTTAAACTCATTTGCAGCCACCACAGGTAACCAGAGCTCTTCATCCGCAGCTCCACCTTCACGCTGGCTCCTTCCTCCCTCTGCTCTCATGGATCCGCCTGATGCCGGAAACCTTCCTCTGAGCTGCTGCTCCATGTTGACATGATTCATCACATCATTCATGCTGCCAGTCTCCTGTTCTGCCACATCCCAGAGGCGGTGGGTGCATGGATTCATGCTGCTGATGCCAGACTCTGACCCATAGACCGATCCACCATCTGCAGCCTCAGCTGAAATCCAGATCCATGAGACCAGGAGACGTTTTCCAGTCTCGGAAAACTCTGTTGTGTGTGAGATCCCAGGAGACCGGCAGTTTCAGAAACACCCAAACCAACAATCACTCCACAGTCAGAGTCACTGAGGTCACGGGATAACTGCGTGAATAAGCAGGTGAACTAACAATGTTCCTAATAAAGTGCTTGGTGAGTGTAATTCAAGCCACTTTGATTAAAACTGATTTCAGATCTGTGGTTTGGTTCGTGTAAAGTAACAAAGTGTAGCGTGAGCCTTATGCAGGATCTATAATGCAGAGGGTTTAAGAAAGAGTTGTGTGTCCAACGCGCCCCCCAGAGGGAGAGGAAGTGACCTCACCTCACCTGGATATTTATACTCCAGGAGCGAGCTGGGATTGGCT
Source organism: Toxotes jaculatrix (assembly GCF_017976425.1). Classification (NCBI taxonomy): domain Eukaryota; kingdom Metazoa; phylum Chordata; class Actinopteri; family Toxotidae; genus Toxotes; species Toxotes jaculatrix. Next base: position 793,792 of record NC_054400.1, read on the forward strand.
GACTGTTTATTCCTTTTTAATCTGGGTTCTAAACTACAACCACAGCTTTACACCTACACTGAACACAAACATCAGCTCAGACAGAGCTGTAACTACTCTGAGCTCACACACACACACACACACACACACACACACACACACACACACACACTAAACACAACAGTTGTAACTGGTTAGAAAGACAGCACCAGCAGCTAAACCGCTCAGACTCACTAAATAAAAGTTAGGAAAAGCTTTGAGCCGCCAGCTGTTCGGTGCTGTTTAGCCACGTGTGTCCAGGTTTACACGGCTTTGTTTTGGTTCGTTGACGGTGACTGAGACAGGAAATGAAACCGACATGTTGTATGGTTGTCTGTCGAACCCGTCACTGCGATCCGGATCCTGAGCCGACGGCTGACGCCATCACGTCAGCTCCTCTGCCTCTGACATCTCAGTTTGGTTTTAGCTGCAGGTTTTTTTTTTGTCATGATCAAACACATTTGGCCAGAAAAGCTGATTCTGCAGAAACTCACCTGCGTTTCAGACCGCTGACGTTTTCCTGTTTGGGCGTGTCTCTGCAGACATGGAGGTGACGGAGGAGGAGCGGCGGCAGGTGGAGGAGCAGGTGCAGAGGCTGCTGAGTGGTCAGGGGTCAGAGGTCACCAGCTGTGACGTTGGCCTGGAGCAGAGCAAACCGGCAACTCTGAGGAAGAACGTCACCTACATCGTCTGTGCCGTCATCTTCAACGACAAGGTGACGCGTCCTGAGAAGCTCCTCCCTCTGAGGCCAGACGGCCTGTTTCTGGTTTTACTTCATCTGTTTCTGTTACAGATGTTTTCAGCAAAATGAAATTTATGATTTAATTTAGTAAAAAAAACAAAAGAAACATTTTCTTTAAATGTTCAGTTCTCGTTTGGAGTTTACAGATAACTGTTAATGTGTGTGTGTGTGTGTGTGTGTGTGCGTGTGTGTGTGTGTGCTCCTTTAGGAGGAGGTGCTGATGGTGCAGGAGGCAAAGCAGGACTGTTATAAACAGTGGTACCTTCCAGCAGGGAAGGTGGAGGTGGGGGAGAGTCTGGAGGAGGCGCTGAGGAGGGAGGTGAGACACACACACACACACACACACACACACACACACACCTGTCCAGTTTGCCTGAGTTGAAGCTCTGTCTGTCTGCAGGTGAAGGAGGAGGCGGGCTTTGACTGTGATCCAGTCACGTTGCTGCTGATCCAGGAGCAGGGACCACAGTGGATCCGTTTCATCTTCTTGGCCAAAGTCACAGGTCAGAGGTCACGTGTTTGTACTTCTGTACTTATGAGGACACTGTCTTACACAGTCCAGTCCCTAAAACCCCAAAACTTAATTCACCTGGAGTCGATTAACTGATGGACAGAAAAATAATCGGCAGCTGTGTTGATCGATCGATCGATCGATTGATCAGTCGTTCTTGTGCTTTGGCTGCAGCTTTTCCAGTGTGAGAATTTTCTTTGACAGGTGTCAGAGGGAACAGGTGTCCAGCTGAGTCCTGAGTTTAACCTGGGACGCAGCTACAAACGTGTTTTGTTTTTGTTTGTTTTTTTAATAAACAATAAAGGACTTTAATGAAATAATCAGGACTGTACTCATGCCTTTTTGTGTGTGTGTGCGTGTGTGTGCGTGTGTGTGTGTGTGTGTGTGTGTGTGTGTGTGTGTGTGCGTGTGTGTGTGTCAGGTGGGAGTATAAAGGGTTTGGCAGCAGCAGATCATGAGTCTCTTCAGGCCTCCTGGTGGGACAGACAGTCTGCACTCCCTCTGAGAGGACGAGACATCCTCCGTCTCATCGACTGCGGACTCAAGTAGGACATTAAAGCTCCGGTCTTTGTGCTGACTCAGGGTAAACATGTCCTGGATGCATCTGTGTCCTGGGCCCAGAGATGAAACTGACAGATCTGACTCTGGAGACACTTGTTTTCCTAAATTTACATCAAACATCATGTTTGTGTTTTTGTTTTGTGTTTTTGGACGAGGTTAGGGTCAGGCCTCACAGCGTCAGTGAACGTGGTCTGAAACAGTGAGACTGTGAAGCTCAGTGCTAAGTCTGACCCCACTGCTGTGCTGCTTTCAGTTACCGTCGGGATCCCTGGCATCCTGTCACGTTACCTGTGGACCTGAGCTGCCGTCACGTGGTTCAGAGACTCGTCCTGGTCTTCACCAACTCTGAGGATCAGATGTGGATCCTGCTCATCAAAGGTACAACACTGCTGCACTCTTCTCAATCTTTACTTCAGTTGGTTTTTTTTTTTTATCTGAGATGAATGAAAATGTTTTAACAGAAGTTTAAGTTCAGAATCACCCCCCTCTCCCCCGACACCTCCCCCCGCAGCCCCAGGGCTCCACCTCCCCACAGCAGTGGCGGTGAAGACCCACACGGTGACCTGGGCGGCCAACATGGTGGTGCAGGAGGCCATGCCGTCGGCGTATTACGACCATGACGTCAACACGCTGGGCGTCTTCAGCTTGCAGCACAATGGCCGGCAGCATGGGAAGACGGACGGCGTGTGCTTCAACACGCTGGTGCTGCTGGTGCCCGACCGCGTCCAGCGTAACGAGGACGGAGAGAAGGTGGAGTGGACGCCGACAGGAAAACCTCCACCTGTAGAAAACCCTCGATACGTGTGGTTAGAAGTTCAGGAACGAACGCTGAGAGAGAAACTGCTGGAAAAGACCAAAAACACCTCCATCCTGCCGCTTCACAGCCTGTACTGAGCTTCAGCACCCGAGGCATTTAAAGAGAGGACTCTTATTGTGAAAAGCACTCAGCGGTTGGATGGTAGTAAATTTAAATGTGAACGGAGCAATAAGTACCAACGTGTATGTTTGACTTTATAAGAAAGATTCTGTCAGAGAAAGTTTAAACTGTCAGAGTTAAATATGACAATAAAGTTGGATTTAAAATGTGAAGGGATTTAGTTTATGCTTCAAAATCTTCAGAGCAGAGGTTTCAGACCACGATGTGAGGACGTACACTGAAGCTGATCAAAGAAGTGACTTTATTTGTCTTTGAGCAGGAGGACGAAGACGCATCCATCGCCGTGCGTCAGCTCATGTCTGGTCAGCTGCCTTCTCCATCTTCACCTTCCTGACGTAGTTGTCGTTGAGGTTCTTCAGGTGTTTGGTTCGGTTCTCCAGACGGACCAGCCACTCTCCCCTCAGCCTGAAAACACACACAGGAAGGTTTTCAGTTTATTTTCCTGCAGCAGTCTCAGCCTGCAGTGGAAGCTCTGCCTCGTCTTCTGCAGCCTGAACAAAGAGGAAGGAGAAGAAGAGTTAGGATCTGTGCTTCATCTCATCACATCAGGATCCTGCTCCTCCAGCAGGATCTCTGTTAATGGCCTTATAAAATCTGCACCCACCCCCCACCCCCCCGCAGCAGTAATGTAATATAGAGTGTTTAATGGGCTGCCCCCCCACCCCCCCCCCATTCCGAGGCAGATCTGGTATCTTGGTGACAGCTGAAGTGTCATCACTGTCACATCAGCGTTTCCCTTCACTCCTTCATTTCACCATCAATCAAACACACAGCAACGTCACTGAGTGTGTGAGTGTGTGTATCTGAGTGTGTGTCTGTGTGTGTCTTTGTTTGTGTGCAACAGATAGAAAACACAAACGTGTCAGTGAGCGTATGAGACAGAAAGACAAAGCGAGTACAGACATACTGGGACGTGTGTGTGTGTGCGTGTGTGTAACCTAACCCTCACTATCACCTGTCCTCACTGTCTCTTCGTCACCTTCCTGTCGAGTTTTCTGGATCATTTCATTTGTTCTTTCAGCTGCTGATAATCCTCCTGACCTCAGAGACAGACAGAGGGACAGACAGAGAGAGAGACAGAGGGGAAAACAGAGAGACGGACAGATGAATTTGACATGGAGCTGTCCTCAGTCACAGGATTGTGTGTCTCTGTGTCAGAGACTGAACCAGGATCAGTGATTTCATCTCATAAAACACATTCACCAGCCGTCGTCTCCAAACTGCTGCTGCTGATAAAATCCTGCATCACGATGAAGACATTGTCCTTCGACAGCTGTGAAGACACAGGCTGAGGTCAGGGTCCAGTCAGAGACTCTTCACTTTACTGCCACATTAACCGCGAATGTCAATCCTTTCACACAAAGTTTGAAATCTGATGTCTATCAGCTCTGGAGACGCTTCTGGAAAAGGACAGATGATGTCTTCAGTGAGGACAGAGGAATGACAAAGAGAAAAAGCTTAATATGGACAAACACCAAGAGATCAGGTGAGTTGCTTCACCTGAAGACCTGTCCCTGTGAGCCTGTCCTCTCCTGAGTTTGACCAACATTTATATTTATTTCATGTTGTGTTGAAGGGAATGAAAAACAATGAAGGGGGTAGGATGAAGGAAGTGATGTCAGAAAAGAGGCGGGGATACAGTGGGAGGGTCATGAATGTTTTTGACAGGTGAACTCTTTCTCTCTAATCTGGTTTCATGTCAGTCGGACTGTGAAGGCTCAGATGAGCTCGTCTTCTAATTTCAGCCTGTGAGTGTCTGTGTTTCTGTCTGTATGTCAGTCAGCCTCCGTCAGTCATCGCTCTGTGATTAGCACCTCCGCTCTCCGCAGCACGTTTTTCCAGCCTCTGGCCGGGTCGCACATAACGTGCACAATTAGCGAGGACTAGAGCCGGGGTTAGAGGCGGCGGGGGAGCGGGTGGCCGGGGAGTCCGGGGGTACATGGTAACAGATAGCCGGGGGATTAGGAAATACATGGTATTGATAGGTGGGGCATTAGGGCTACAGGGTAATGGATAGCAGGGGGATTAGGTGTGATGGGCTGAGGAGGGGGTGTGAGGTTAACGGGGGATAGAGGAGCAGGAGGCTGGAGTTAGGAGGGATGGGACTAATAGATGGTGCAATAGGTGAAGGTCTAATAGGAGGATATTTACCATACACCTGAAAATCCCATTATAATGTATGAACCAGTCTGACAGAGGGAGAACCTGCCTGCTAACTACGTCTCTGTAACACTGTGGGTGGGGTGAGGGGGTCATCAGTCTGCTGTCCCTTCGGAGAACAGGTGGGGATGAGTAAGGTCCAGTAGGTTCAGCAGAGGTGGAGGCAGATGGAGGCAGATGCAAACCAGCTGTGGCCCTTTTGGTTCTGAGGTGCAGGGACCTACATCAGTGTCCAGAGGTCATGAGGCTATAGGAGGTGTGTGTGTGTGTGTGTGTGTGTGTGTGTGTGTGTGTGTGTGTGTGTGTGTGTGTGTGTGTGTGCTGTCACAGTCCTGATGAGGGGTTTCAGGTTGAGTGTGTCCATCTGTCTGAACTGTGCCATGATCCTGACGGTTAGTACGGATTCCACACACGATCTGTGGAACGCCTGAGAACTGGTGGCCGGACCTGGAGCTGAACTGCTGAGGTGACAGAACCCTGCGGTTCTCTGGTGGAACTGTGGTGGCTGCTGAATTTGACTGTGTGGTGTCTGAAGGAGAGGATGAGGAGCGTGATGAAGTTCATGTCTCATGAGGTGAGCTCACTCTGTGTTGACCGCACTTGGAAAAAAAACATCCTGACAAACGATTTGGGCTTTTTCAGATTTTAGAAAAGAAGATTAACTACAAAAAAATTAGACTAATGAAATCTGACAAACAAAACAGAGAAAAATATCAGTGACTGGATGATTGAAGGAGTTTGATTTGGCTGCTCTCTCTGAGCCTGCCATCATCCTCTGTGAGCGAGGTGAGTCGAGGTCATAGTGCGGCCGACGCTTTGGCTCGTTAGTGATCATCGTTACCGAGACCTTCAACAACCTGACTGTCTGCGAAGGTCGAGTGTGTGCGTTTGTCCCGGTATGTCCTCCAGCTCGCTGAGAGACGAGGCCGTTTGTAATGAGGATCTGTTTTTAGATGTGTCTGTTTGCCAGAGAGTCACATGTTACCACAACTGAAACCACAGTCACTCTCAGTTTGGTCACGGACACCACATTCAGAGATCTGCATCTTCAGGAGCACAGACAGACAGACAGACAGAGACAGACAGACAGAGACAGACAGACAGACAGAGACAGACAGACAGAGACAGACAGAGACAGACAGACAGACAGAGACAGACAGACAGAGACAGACAGACAGACAGACACAGACACAGACAGACAGACAGAGACAGACAGACACAGACAGACAGACACAGACAGACAGACAGAGACAGACAGACAGACAGACAGACAGACAGAGACAGACAGACAGACAAGCAGACAGACACAGACAGACAGACAGACAGACAGAGACAGACAGACAGACAGAGTGGGGACCATGAAGGGGGACTTCTGGTTGACATTAAAAAGATTCTGACTCAGCAGGATCAGGGTTGAAGGTCCTTTGGGGTGTGTTGTGGAGTGCAGGGGCAGTTTAACCTTCCTGTCCTTTATTAAAACTGAATCCTGTCTGTATCCTTGGAAACAAGTTAAGTCTCAGCTCAGTTAGGTTCAGTCAGGGTTGTGCAGGTTTTCCTTTGTTCAGAATCTCTGGATCCAGCAGGAGTGGAAGGTGTATGATGTTAGTGTTAGTGCAGGGTTGGTACCTGGGCTGGGAGATGCCCCGAGAGCCTGCAGCAACGTGGGGCAGGCAGATGGCTGTGCTGTCTGCAGCCATGCTGATATCACAGTGGATGGTCAGAGTGAAGCTCAGAGACCACAGAGGAACTGATCCTACCTGCAGCTACGTTCACAGGGATCCGTAAAAATGGACCCGTCCCATTTTGGATCGCAGCGTTCCACCTTCCTCAGTCAGAGCAGGACACTGAGACCATCAGAGTTAGCGGCTGGCGTTCTGCCGTGTGATTGTGCGTGTGGTTGTGTAGTGTTGAGGTGTCGGGTGTGTTGTTACTAACTTTTTGAGCGCGCTCTTCTTCATCCTCTGCTCCTCGCTCTCAGCATGCTGACACTCAGTGTTAATCCTCTTCTCCCAGAATGTCTTAATGTGCAGTCTGTCGTGGATCAGAGCCAGATTCATCTGCAACAACACACCACTCACAGTGACTGGTCCCCTGTTTGCTCAGAGGACACCGTCCGTCCAACCCCGTTTCCCATGATCCCTGATTTTCAAAACCAGTTCACACTATTTTACACCCACAGCCTGAAACCTGCAGATACTGAGCTGCAGTGTTGGTTCACACGTCTCATCCAGTTTAATGAGTGAACTTTAGTTTGGCTTTGTTCTGTCACTGTGCTGTTAACATTAACATCAGTTTACTTTTAAGTGTGTGATTTAAAGTTAGTTTAACCAGCAGATCACACAGAATTCATCAGAGTTAAACCGTGGCTTAGAGCCGACGCCTCCCTCCGACCGCAGGGCGCACATCACCACGCCTCAACTACACAAAGGACACACGCTGCACTTTGGTTTTTAGTTACTACAAAGTCAAAAAGCTTTTTTTCAGAAAATACACTTTTCAATGCATAATGTTTTTTTCTAATACAGTAAAACAGACGTCAGATCCAGGTTATAACCTCTGACATTCATCCACAGTGTTTGATTTATAAACTCTATCACACTGAACCTTCTCATTACAACGACACAGCTGCAGACACACGAGTACAAGGAGTTTAACACTGAGTGAGTGAGTTAACTCGTAGTTAGAAACTAAAACAAAATAAAAGTCAATGATTTAATAAACATTAAAAACTGAGATGTAAAAAAACAGTTGAATTATGTTAATTATGAATTATTTAGATAAAAGAGAAAACAAACCTTCAGTCAGACGTTCGGCTGAGCGTCCGTCAGCCGCACAGGGTGGATGAAACTACGACTCTGTGTGTGTGTGTGTGTGTGAAAGTGTGTGTGCTTGTGTGTGTGTGTGTGTGTGTGTGTGTGTGTGTGAGTGAGTGAGTGTGTGTGTGTGTGTGTTTCCCTCCCTCTGCAGAAATGAATGTTTACGTGAACTCTGGTCAGTAAATCTGCTCTCTCTCTCTCTCTCTCTCTCTCTCTCTCTCTCTCTCGTCCTGCTCCCTCTCTCCCAGTTCTCACAGTGGACTTTCTGTACTGGGATTTGACTGGACGAGAGATGGAGGGAGAATGAAAGACAGAAAGAAGCAGAGGATGGAGGGAGAGCTCAGAGGTGTGAATGAACTTATTTATAGATGCAGTTTTTTATTGCCTGACTCGGCTCCAGGCTGGATTCTGATTGGCCGGTGAAGCTCCGAAATAATTTTTCTATTTTTAATTTTGAGAAATGTTCAGTAAAGGTTCCTGTGGACGTTTCCAAACAGTGTCTGCGCGATGGAACAATGTTTTAGCCCTGTGGTCGGGGACGTCCAGGATCAAATATCAACAGATAAAAACCGTTCATGTTCCTCAGAGGATGAATCAGCCTGACTGTGGCGATCCTCTGACTTTTCATCTAGCTGCACCATGAAGATGAGTTTAAGGAAATAATGACAGAAATGCGGTTTAGAGATGTGAAAATCCCAGTCCAGCTGTTTCCAGATGTTTCCAGATACACACCAACACCACTGTAAAAGTATAATTATTCTTACAAATTATTCAAGTTCAATCAGGAAAATGTACTTAAAGTATTTAAAGTATTTAATGTTTTATTAAACATTTTCTAAACTCTTCATATGTCTGTGAAAAATATGAAAAAATCTTCATTTGTAAACTAACAAAAGCAGATAAATGCAGATCAGCAACATATTTCAGTGCTCGAGTAAAAGCTGCTGCATCAGAGGAGGATTTAGAGAGAAGTGATCTTAGCTGCCGTCAGCAAACATCACGGCCTCACCTCAGAAAGCTCGTTAAACTTTACAGGAACCACAGAACGAGCTGTGGCTGCTGACCTCCCACTGACGCTCCCACTGGTTCCATAGCTCCCACTGTTCCCACCGCTCCCACTGGTTCCATAGCTCCCACTGTTCCCACCGCCCCCGCCGCTCCCACTCCTCCCACACCGCCAGTTTTCACTGGTCCCAGGTCACTGCTGTGAAAATCAGCTAAAGTCCATTTAGCAGCTGCTCTGGAGCTTTTAGTCATTTCCAAATGTCTTCACCAGTTTCCATGACGACAGAGCAAAGTCCCTCTGACCATGATCACGCCATATGAATGAACACAGATCAGACCACAACAGGAGTGATGAGCTGTCAGTCATCACACACACACACACACACACGCTCCCTGACAGCTGTTACATCCCGCGTCATTAAAGATAAATAACTCACACGTGTTGGCTTCTTTGTGTGTGTGTACTTGTATTACTCACATTGTGGGGACACACACAGTCAACACAAAAGACAAGTCCCCATAATGTAAACTGGTGAATGTGAGAGTGAGTCCAGTGTCCTCTGTAGTTATGGAAACACAGTGTGGGGTCGGGTCCTCACACCTTCAAAGGGCTGTTTGAGGGTTCAGGGTAGAATCAGAGTTTGGATTAGCCAAGTGTGTGTGTGTGTGTGTGTGTTGCAGACATATATATCCTGCAGACCATGAAGGCACGCTGTGTGTGTAGAAACAGAAAGTGATCTGGTTTTAAAATGATGTCATGAACGTCAGGACACATTTTACGAGGGAGAGAGAGAGAGAGAGAGAGAGAGAGAGAGAGCGAGAGAGAGAGAATGTGTGTGTGTGTGTGTGTGTGTATGTGTGTGTGCGTGAGTGTGTGTTGGTGGTTGGTCACCATCGGCCAGTTGGGTGATAACACATGTTTGACATTTCAACCCTCTTGGGGCGTGATATGATGCTGTCCCTGGGTGTTAAACACACACTCACACTCACACTCACACACACACACATACACACACACACACACACACACACACACACACACACACACACACACACACACACACACACACATACACACACACACTGTACGAATATAAACAGCAGTCTGTTATAATTCCAACATGCCAGTGTCACACGGCTGCTGGTATGTGACTCTTAAACCAATCACACTAAACAACAGTCAGTTCAGATACAACACACAGTGTGAGTGTGTTTAAACACGTCAGTGAGGAAGGAAACAGCTTCAGGAGGAGAGTCACTACGATCCTTCTCTCACCTGGAACCTCTTTACTCTGCGGTCCTCGGTGCAGGACTCGAGCTGAGAGATGGCTGAGCCAGCAGCTCTGCACCACATGACGTCGTATGAGCCAAACGATTGGACGACGTGAAAATGTCATAAAACATGATCAAAAACAAACACACATCTACACTGTGGGAGCTGTGTGTCTTTACACAGCACCACTGTGTGTTTGTCTGTGAGGCAGCGCCCCCGTGTGGAGCGGCTGCAGAACTACGACAGGCCACTGCTGACCTGAGAACCTGGACTGAAGGTCTGACTGACAAGCTGCAACAGCTTGTAAGAGTCATTTGTAAATAATAATAATAATAATAATAATAATAAATAACAACAGAATGAAGAATAATAAAGTCAGCCATAATAAAGATGGCTGCTGTAACAGTTGTTTATCAGGTGAACTGGAAACTCTTATTTTGGCTGTGAATCACAGCTGGTGCAGGAAACACTTTCAAAATAAAATGAATTTGAGGATCTCTGGGGCTTGAACTGTGGCACGACCTTCAACACCTGAGAGGCAATATTTAAAATATAAAACCATAGTGTGACCATCAAATCCCACATAATAAAGTCATTCATGCACAGTTAACTCAATATATTTTTAAAAAGCTGTCGTCACTTTAGCTCCTGCTGCAGCTGTGTCTGCAGCACTGCATCAACATGCAGCTTAAATATACCGTCAGCATGTGTGTCTGTATTTAAAGGAGCTGAGCACACACGCTGTGAATGTCTTTACATACGTGTTGACTGTAACCGTCATGAAGCTGGATATTTACAGGGAGGACTCAGTGTCCCAGGAACACTCAGAGACAGTTCAGAGGACATCATGGCTCTGTCCTGACAGACAGGGTGAATTATGGGACCTTATGTATGCAGGTGTGAGCCTTTCTGATCTGTCCAGTCTGTTCAGGTGGACTCCGCTCGAGCTCTGGACTCATCTCAAAGATAATTATAGCAAACAGGAAGCAGCTGATCACAGTTTGAAGCCACAGCAAAGAGTCTGAACTCTGACGTCTCTGAAATTTCTAAAAACCTGTTTTCACTTCGTCATCATGAGTTTGTGAACGAAGCAGGTTTCACTCAGCGCTCAGGTTCACAGGGAGCAGGTCTTTATGTCAGTGATCCAGATAAATACTGTGTGTGGGCAGGGATCGGGCCACCGGCATCATGTGACACACACACACACACACACACACACACACACACACGCAGCAAGGGTCACATCTCTGGTGGTAAAAATAGAACGCTGTGTCACACACACACACACACACACACACACACACGCACACACACGCAGAGTCAGATCACAGCTCTGTGTGTGTTTCAGTCTCAGTAAACAAGCTGGTGAAAGTAAACAGACAGGAGGACGTTAACGGGGGACACACAGGTAAGAACACACCTGGATGTTTGATGTTGGGTCATATACAGAGTGGACACACGTCTGTCACATGTCTAGTTTTACAGAGACGGGCTGTGTGTGCGTTCACAGGAGGACGGTGCCATTTTTAGTTAGCCGTACTTTACTTTCCAGTTCATGCTTCATTCTCCTGCAGTTACAGCTTCACACAGGAGACACACGGCTGAGCTTCAGCCAGCTGTTACAGATTTTTGTCTTGTCTGAGGCCGAGGAGTCAGCGAGCAGTCACAGGGGACGGTTTACGTTTTACTGTGATACTGTAGTCTGTGGAGTATTTTCCCATTGTCGTACTTTTGCTCAGGTAAAGGATCTGAACACTTCTCACGTCACTTCTCCTTCTGAGTTTTAGTTTTACAAGATAATGAGACGATGATCTAATGTGTGCACGAGTCTGTCCTCCTGCCAGTCTGTCCTCCTGCCAGTGGACAGGCTGTATATGACTGATGGTTCATAGGAAGTAGAGTCCCACCGCCTTCATCTCGTAGCAGCAGTGTCCTCGGTCAGTATGTTAGTGCCGGAGAAAAGTCAGAGGATCAACAGTCATTAGTATTTGTCCTCTGGGAATCACGAACATGTGACGCACACTTAAAGACAATCCATCCAACAGTTGTAGATCGGCTTCTTCACACACTGACAGACATCACGTCACATCACCGTCAGGAAGCTAGCAGAGAGAAATCAGCATTTTTTCAAAGTAAAAGCCCTCTCTCTGCTCCCTGCTAGGGGCAGTGAACTTTGCTGTGATGTTGGCAGACGCGTCAGAACGTGAGCGACATCAACAGCCTCCAGTGGCCATCATGTCTGTCATATTAATGTCCTGCTGAGAGATGAGAGTCACTGCTGCATGTAGGTCAGAGGCCAGAACCGATACTAAGTCCACCTGGAGACCAGAGAGGACGACGGCCTCCGGACCACAGCTCAGGAAACTCTGCAGCTTTTCATGTTACTTCATAATGTTGGTTACAGTGAAGCTAAGACAGGAAAACATCAGCTGTCCCACAGTAAAGTGCTGTTACTGTAACGGTCGAATTTACCTGACTGGTCTTCCTGGACCTTGGACACAGCAGTTTGAGGAGACAGGGGACGGTTGTTTGACACCATCAGTCTTCCACATTCTGAGCTTAGGCCTGATTCAAGAAAAAAAAGATGGTTGATACACGAGCTGATGTTTACACACTTTGTGAATTCAGACAATAAATTAATAATAAATTAGCTGTTAGATTTCACACACACACAAACACACACTCACACACACAGACACAGACACAGACACTCACAGACACACACACACACACACCTGTGTCTCTTTGTTGATTTGTTAGTTTATCAGACAAACTGAACTCGGTGGAGGAACCCGGCAGATCTGAATCCTTTACTGTGAATTTGTTTTTTTTTCTATGAAGTCTGGTGTATACTGATTGACAGTGGCCTCATCGAATGGCTGCGCTTCTACACAGAGAAAATGCTACATCACCACCTCCTCCTCCTCCTCCTGTCTCCTGCAGCAGAGATGGTTTTGGAGAGGAAGGTGGACGTCCCGGTCTACGATCTGTCTCTGATCAGAGGACTCTGGGAGGTCCGAGTGAAGAAATACAGACAGAGACAGAAGAAGGAGCAGGAGAGGGTCGAGCAGAGCGCACTCGCCAGGTAAGATGATAACAGCCACACAGGTAGCACGTGTCTCAGACATGGGAGTTATTTACCTTCACTGAGGGACCGCAGGTCACACACCACTGATAACGTCTCAGACTAACTGAACGTGTTCAGGGTTAGAGACCAGCTCAGTGCTCAGAACTCTGCTCCACCAGTCTCAGTGAACCAACTTTAAAGTATTTCACTGCACTGAGTCAGACACAGCTGACTGCTGAACTATGAGAGTCAGGGCTGATTTTAGAAATATGAACACAGACCTTCTATTTATACCCCAACATCAGCGCTGAGGTCAGAGTCCGCGGCCTCCACAGAGCAGAAAGGTCGCGGGTCTGGATAATGAGCGGGAAAATCCAGTGTGAAGAAATCTGATCTGAAATCAGTACGACGCTGCAGACGATTCACGAACGCGTCTGTCTGTGTAGGATCGACCAGCAGTGGCAGTACCGCATCTACTGTAAGACCCTGAAGACCACGGAACTGAACCTGCTGCATCATTACCTGGAGAGATCGACACAGAGCAATATCCAGACGTGCACAGGTGAGTACAGGTGTACACAGGTAAGTATTACCGACATGCAGCCACACACAGGTAAATGCATCTGTTCACATTTGCTGTGTATCTGTATTTGCTGATGAGGTTTTGTTGTGTATTTGTTCATGTCTGTGTTGTTGTTGTTTACCTGTCAGATGCAGAGCAGCAGCAGGGCCCGGCAGCTCAGCAGCATCAGAAGGATCCAGATCAGGACAAACTGATCTTCCAGCTGAGCGGAGATCGGTGGATGGTAAGCGAACAGGTTTGGGTGAGAGTCACACGTTCAGTCATTTTCATATTTTATAAAAATACGTGGTAAAACATGAGCATTTCCCAGGACTTCCCCCGGGAGCTGCAGTGGATGACCTACCTGAAGGAGTGGCACGTCAGAGAGACGAGGATCCGCCAGCTGCCTGACTACCTGGCCCTGTTCACTCAGCTCACGGTGCTCGACATCCCCAAAAACGCCATCGCTCAGCTGCCGCCTGAGATCGGTGAGGCTGGAAAACAAACGTGTAGTTTACGGTTTACGGCTCCTCAGGATCCAGATTCTTTCATCCAGGTTATTCTTAGTTTAAATTTAGTGTGTGGAGCAACGATGGTATCAAACAACCATCACCTGCCTCCTCAGGTAAACTGACTGGGTTGAGGGAGTTGGACGTCAGCTACAACCGTCTGTCCAAAGTTCCTGCAGAGCTTGGAAACTGTGAGAACCTGGAGAGACTGAACCTGGCGGGAAACCACAACCTGTCGGAGCTGCCGTTTGAGGTGAGAGGCTGAGGACGGACCGTCCACAGGTGACTCACTAACACACATCTACACACAGGTAGTTTGGTTAGATTTTTCACTGAGAGAAAAGACTGAAGAATTCAGGACAGCCTGCCACGTAATCCCAACTAAAACCGGTCCCATCTGTTCCCGGGCGAGAGGGGGGCAAACCCCGGGCGGGTGGGCGGTCCATCGCAGGGCTGACCGGCTCGCCTGCAGGTCTTTGGACCTGGGATGGAGCCGGAGGAAACCAGAGGGAGCAGCTGCATGTTAGTCAGCTGTGGTCGGTGCTGGGAGGAGGATCTGGTCACCTGACCAGCTGAATGAACGTGAACATCAAACTCTCAGAGAGACTGTTCCTTTAAGTGATCAGTCTGTTTCCGTTCATCGTTCAGCCGATCGATAACCTGCCGATGGTTCTAAATCAAACTGAGTATTGATCAGAGCTGAGCTTCGGTTGGGTTGTGATGATGATCTTGTCGCTGTCACCTGCAGCTGAGCGGCCTGAAGCAGCTGCTTCACCTGGACATCGCGGAGAACAGGTTTGTGTCGATCCCCATCTGCGCTCTGAGGATGAGCTGCCTGCAGCTGCTGGACCTGAGCAACAACAGCCTGACCGACCTGCCGCAGGACATGGACAGGTAACTGATGATGGCAGCACCACCTGTACTCTGATTACAGGCCCTGGGTGTCCGCGGGGTGTGGCGCTGTCTGACGTTTCAGAAGCAGCCAGTGATTAGACTGAAAACACGTGTGCAGCTCAGTCACGTGTGTTAACACCTGTTAACGTGGAGCTCTTTTATTTCCAGAGGGCGTGGAGCTTTGTCTCTACTGATCAACACACGTTCTTATCTGTCTGACTAAATGTTGTGTGTCTGTCTCAGGTTGGAGCAGCTGGTCACACTGTTCGTCCACAAGAACCAGCTGTCTTACCTCCCTCAGTGTCTCATCAACATCTCCACGCTCAAGATGATCGTTGTCAGCGGCGACGAGCTCACCTGCATCCCGACCAAGCTGTGCAGCAGCCCCGACATCAAGTACACAAACTGCACCAGCACCGAATCCAGTTTAGGTCCAGTTTAGGTCCAGTATAGGCAGTCAGACGGAAAGACAGGACCTGCAGCATGGGTCTGGTGAGGCACAGAATCAGAGCAGGTTCAGGGAGCGTGAGTTCGGTTTTCACAGGTTTCCAACACTCGTGTAAATTGTTGTGTAAACTGTAAAAACAATAAGAATCAGAGAAACAGGTAAACAACACTAACGTTTAGATGACGCCTCAGTTCAGGTGTACTCTGCAGTAACCGTGTGTGTGCTGGTCTGAGGTCTGTGTGGGCTCAGCGCTTTTCTAAATACCAGGGCGTTTGTGTGCGCGTGCGGTTACCGTGAGTCTGAGCCCAGGTGTGCAGACTGTAATCACCGCGTCCGCTGTTCCGCTGCAGGTTTATCCGACTGTACGACAACCTGACGAGTGCAGAGAGGAAGAAGAAAGAGGAGGAGAAGAAAGAGAAGAGCAAGAAGCAGAGGTGGAGAGAGCAGAGAGAGGAGGAGGTGAAGAAGGACAGCGGGGAGAAGGAGTTCATGGAGGCGTACATCAGCACGCTGACGGACCGAGGTCAGGCCACAATCTGACGCTCATTACACGGACTCAGGTGTAACATTATGAGCCCCGACAGGTGAAGTCAGTCACACTGATTGTCTCTTCATCATCATCATCATCCCACCTGTTAGTGGGCGGGATGTATCACTGCGGGCTGTTCCCGATCAGCAGCAGAAGGCGACCGGCACAGTGTCAGACAGGTGGTGATAATGTTACACCTGATGGGTGCACGAGATGCTCACACCTTCTATCACTTAGAGAGAAGTTACACAGAAAGTTAAAGTGAACCAGCTGACATGTGGTTTGTCCCTCACCAGACTCCGTCCCCTACTCCACCACCAAGGTCTCCATCTCCTGCCTGCTGTGAGGAGGAGGAGGAGGAGGAGGAGGAGGAGGAGGAGGAGGATGAAGGTTAGATGACACCATGAGTGACTGAAAGGTGATTTCATTTCAAATCCAATGAAAAATGACTTGTTCAGTCATAGTTAGAAGGTAAGAAGTTAAAATGAGACAAGGAAACTGAAAATGTTCTGAATGAAACGTATGAAAGTTTTTGTCATAAATTTGTCCCACTAATTTAAATTTATGAGTAAATTCTGAGTCAAACCAATGAAACGAGAGAAGTAAAATGAAAATGAATAAATGAAACCTTCAGTTCTGTGACTGAGTCAAATGTTTGACAGAAATCCGACTTTTCACAAGTCACATTTGTGTCGTTGAATTTTTTACTTTTCATCTTTTTTTCTTTTTTTTTTGCAGAAATGTTTTTTTAAGTTTTTTAAGGTTCGATTGAAAATCGTTTTGAAAACATCCAAACAGTGGATTTATTTTAAAATTTGTTTTCAAGTGAGTTTTTGCTTGAGAAAAACTTTTCATTCCAAAATCAGATTTCCAACAGGAACTCAGAGACGAGTCTCACAAACAGTCCCACATGAATCATTTCACTGTCTCATGTTAGAAATATTGATCTTTGAATTTGTGGTATTTGAAAAAGCTCCTCACGCTCAGGATGATCGAGGTCCCAGCCGTGATTCTAGTTTTCTCTTTATCGCTTCAAAGTCGGAAAGTTGTGACCAAAGAGAGAAAAGTCTGAACGTCAGGAACTTACAGGTTTAACTGCAGGTGACGTCTGATGGTTGATGTGTTTTACGTTCTGCGTCTGTTTGTTTGTTTGAGTTTGTGAAGTTGTACATTTTCTGCTAAAGTTCAGTTGTGACCACAAACAATGTCAGAATAAAGACAGTGTTCTATCAGGATATTGATTAATTCCTATGATAAAAAGGTCAAAGTACAAATTACTGTTATTAAAACAGATTTGGCTCCGACATGAAGAAAAACATGTTTTTATTTTTGTATTTTTATTTGTGAACTGATTTTTATTAAACTTTCTGTGTGATGCTTTGATGGTGACGTGTGTGTTTTTAAATTTTTTAAAATTAAATAAATATTGTTTGTGAAAAATAAAATCTTTTCTTTTTCTTTTCACCTACAACCTGAAGGCGCTTTAATATTTCTGTTGTTTTTAAATCAATTTTTTTTCTTTCCCATCAGAATCAGTAAACAACACCAAATAAAAACAGGTAAGTCCAAAGGTCAAAGTCCATACATGTCTTTATTATTACTATTAATATTATAGATATTATTCAAAATTATGCTCTTAATAAGATAAAAGAAAGCAAATGCACAACACGTGGACGTCATTCAGCGTCTGTTTAAATATAAAAACAGATATGAACATGGAGAATGATTAGAGGCACACGTTCAGAGAAATTAAAGTGCAGCAATCAGCACGTTCTGCATCAGGGACAGGGGGATGGGGGGACAGTGGGGACCAGGGGGGACAGAGTGGTGGAGGGTGGGACGGGGGTGGGGGGGGCAGGAGTTTGAAAGGTCTGACTGCATCAGTTACTTTTCTCTTGTAGTAAATATCATCAGCTAAAATAACACGTTCAGGTTTATGATCCGACAGCTTCAGTAACACGTCTGTTCTCCATCAGTCGGTCTGATGCACATCAGTTCAGTCTCTGACACTCAACACTCTGCGTCGTGTGAAATGTTTCAAAGAAAAAAAGTTCAATTCCATCTAAATCAAAATGCTGATTTGATCCGGAGCTTTCTGATAAACCATCATTTAGAATACAAAAACTGCTCTCCTCCTGCAGCAACACAAAGACCAGAGACAGACCAGAGACAGACCAGAACCAGGACATCAGGGCAAAAGTTAAGAACAACGTGGCGGACAGTGGGACATTCAGTGAGACGGGCTGTAGAAAAATATCCTGTGGGTTTGACATCTTCAGAGACGGATTAAAGCCTCTGTGGAGTTGGAGGAGGAGACAAGCATGAGATTAAAAACCCAGAATGAGACAGAAATGTCCCAGACGATGAAGCCTGGAGGACAAGGACGAACCCACTGTGGCCGTAACGCGATTGTGCTTCATGAAGCTACACACCATCATCTACCTCATGTTCAGGACGCTCAGGTGTGTCTGTAGCTGTGACAACATCAACGCTTTGCTCACGAGAAGCTGGTGGAGAAACACCAGGATGTCGACTGAATACAGCGTGAAATCATGAGCTGACGTCACATGACACCACCTGCACCCACCACCAGGTGTCAGACAGCAGCCAGCGTCCCCCAGTCAGACGCCTGTATGTCCCACACATCAGACAGGACTTGAATGCAGCATGTATTCCAGCTCTGTATTAAAGTAACAGACAGAAAATCAGTAACAGATCTGATGTAACATCCACAGGTTCACACCTGAACTAAAACCTGTTAAATTAATCCACACAAACAGAAACGGACCCACGACCCGAGCCGAGGAGCCGGGGCCGAGCCGAGGATCCGCGGCCCGAGCCGAGGAGCCGCGACCCGAGCCGAGGAGCCGCGACCCGAGCCGAGGAGCCGCGGGCCCGAGCCGAGGAGCCTCAGACTGTGAACTGGGTTCAGCAGCTGCAGATCTCCTGTACTGTTCATCCCTGTGCTTCAGTGGATTTCTTTTGCTGGAATGTGGTTTGACCTCTTAAAAAAAAAACTGGCCAACGAAGGAAACGGTCACAAAAAGAGAAAGAAAAAAAAATGGCACAATTTGGTTCTTAAAACCTGCTGATTCTGAAAGTTGAACTCAAACTAAAGACGCGGAGAAGAGAGCGCACAGATGAAGATCAGACCCATGGGCCTGGACTGGAACACACGTTCAAACTACATCAGGAACTTGGAGCGCTTGATTTGCCTGACCTGGAGCAGCAGGCGGGTGGGAGGAGCACTTTCAGATCAAACTGCCTGAAAACAATGGATAGAATAAGGATAAACACACTTCAAGTATTTAAACACATGAAGAAGAGACGAGGAGACGTGGATCCATCTGATGCTGAAGAAAAGGGAGTGAACGGAGTCTGGGAGGCGTCAGAGGAAAAAAAGTTTGGCGTGAACGATTCAGTAACTGAGGCTTCGTCTCGTTAGCCTTGTACTGTGTGTGGATCTGATGATGATGAGGAGGAGGAGGAGGAGGAGGAGGAGGAGGAGGAGGAGGAGGAGGAGAAGGAGAAGGAGGAGGATTTACTTCAGGAACTGCCTGTTTACACAAAGATGAGTTTTCTTTCAGATTCATTCAGTGTCAAACACTGAAAATGCTGCAAATGTCACCTGCTTCTGGAGAAACGTCGGCCTGACGTGCACCACACACCAAACCAACAGGGCTTACTGCCCCTGTAAGGGCAGGAAGGCAAAACACATAATACAGTGTTAAATCCAGCGTCGACTTCAGGAGCCTGAACGACTAAATCAGCAGGAGGGATTTTAAAATCATGAGACTGAGAAACAAGAGCCTGAATTCTGAAATCAAGAGCCGGAGTTAGGAAAATGAAAGATTAAACCAGGAGGCACGAACAAGCAAACCGTGTTTCCTGCGTCTCCCAGGCTCCGTACAGGTGCAGCTAAAAACACGTCATCATAACTGGACACGGAAACACCCAGTGGTGTCGCAGCCAGTCGGAGCCTGCACATGCTCAGTGTGGCTGTCGTCATAGTTACAGTTATCCACGAGTCTTCTTCTTTGCTGCCAATAGATCCAGCGTGTAAACAGCGTGTTTGGGGAGGCCGGTGGAGATCACAGATCTGTGGCCCACACTGCCCCCTGCCGGTGGCCACTTCCTCTCCCGTCAGTCAGACGTCCCATAATCCACAGCAGCTCTGACCTCACCGTCCTCTCCACCTTTCTCCGTCCTGATGAAAAGTTTCAGTTTGAAAACAACAGTCTGCAGTTCTGGGACATCGGCCTCGGCTGTGCCGTGAATTCAACACACCTCCACCCGTGGTCCTGTACAGTGAGGAGCGTTCGATCTGCTGAACTCTGCGGACCTGACGGGTGGATGGTGCAGCAGATAAACACAGAGAGGAGGCAAACTGAGCGTGCAGCGTTCAGGCGGCAGCCACACTGACGGCTCTGAGAGAGACAGGACTGACGTGTTGGGACACTGAGTCCTCTGTGGTTCAGGTGAGAGTTGGAGAGTTGGTTTAAAGTGTGGTTCAGCTGATTCAGCCGCCTGTGTTCAGTCGTACAGCTGCTCTGGGTGACGAGCAGAGAAGCCCAGCGCCGCAGCAGCGAGCAGAACCAGAGAAAACACACAGCACAGCTGGTTCTGACAGATCTCACACCAGAATGAATCAGAGGGAATAACTGTCACGTGTCACGCAGCTCGTCAGTGTGGCTGCCGCCTAACGTTACCGGACTCTGTGATCTGGATCTGAGGAAATAAAAAATAACAATAACAAAAATAAAACCTGACACTGTTGTTTTTTGTTTTTTTTTTGAAAGGGGCGGGACTTGCAGAGAACAGCTCAGGCTTTAGCACTGCGACTGGCCGGGCCAGCTGTCAGTCACATGCTGCTGTCCTGTAGGAGCGGCTCGATGTCCTCCGTGTCGCTGGTGGGCGTGGCCAGAGGGCCGACATTCTGAGCGTGTGCAGCTGCAGCGCCGCTGGACTTGCGGCCAGAGCAGGTCTTGATGTCGGCCAGTTGGTGATGCTCAGGGATGAAGACGGCGACGAGAAGAGCGAATAAGACGGCGCACGCTCCGAACAGGAAGGGAGGACCGGGGATGACGGACTTCTGCAGAGACAGGTAAAACATAAACATTTATTTTGAAAACTGGACCCAAAAAAAAAATCCAAAACAAATCAGTCAATTCTAAAACCTGAGCTGTCGCTTTCTAAATATTACAGCTACTGCACCACTGTGTCCACGTGTCGGGGCCGGAGCCGCTGCTTTACGTCCTGACGATGACTGTGGAGAAGCCTGTTCTCACCTGGCTTCACCTGGGTTACAGCAGCAGGTGAGTGAGTCAACAATCAGCCTCACCTTTGGTCGTTTCACCGTCTGCGGTGAAGAACCCAAAACACCTCCACTCTGATGGAGACCGCCCTCCTCCAGTTTTACCTTAGTTTACCGACAGTGAACGTAAAGAGCGTCCTCTGCTGGACCAGAGGACAAACTTCTTCAAACACCTGCTGTTCTTTTGTAAATCTGGATTTCAAACAGGTCGTCACAGTTTGAATCTTTAATCTTATCCCACTTTGATAAAGTAGAACCTGAAGCTTTTCCCCAAATCTAATGCAAAAATTCCAGCTTCCACTCGACTGGAGCCGCAGCAGTGGTGAATTGTGGGATACACGTCGCTCTGGACACTGCTCTGGAGCTGTATTAGGAAAAGTGTGAGTCAAGTGAACTGTGTGTTGGTATTTTTCTGGCAGGGGATGTGTGTGTACCTCTGTGTTCTGTGTGTGTGTGTGTGTGTGTGTGTGTGTCTCTGTGTGTGTGTGTGTGTGTCTCTGTGTTCTCTGTGTGTGTGTCTCTGTGTTCTCTGTGTGTGTGTCTCTGTGTTCTCTGTGTGTGTGTTCTGTGTGTGTGTACCTCTGTGTTCTGTGTGTGTGTACCTCTGTGTTCTGTGTTCTGTCTCTGTGTGTGTGTGTGTGTGTGTGTGTGTGTGTGTGTGTGTGTGTGTGTGTGTGTGTGTGTGTGTGTGTGTGTGTGTGTGTGTGTGTGTGTGTACCTCTGTGTTGTGTGTGGATCTTCCTGCCACCGGCTCCATGTCGTTCAGCTCCACATTGAAGAGGAAGAAGATGAAGCCGTAGAGAGCTGGACCCAAACCGTTACACAGCCCTCTGAT
The DNA here is from genome assembly GCF_017976425.1 of Toxotes jaculatrix. Taxonomy (NCBI): domain Eukaryota; kingdom Metazoa; phylum Chordata; class Actinopteri; family Toxotidae; genus Toxotes; species Toxotes jaculatrix. The sequence continues at coordinate 815,973 of NC_054400.1, forward strand.
GCCTGTGATCATCCCCTGAGCCACACCTGAGCACAGACACACAGCAGGTTATGAGCTTCTTCCTCCTCTGGTCTTTCTTTCACCTGCCCTACGTCAGTCAGTCAGGTGTGATTACCTTGCTGCTCAGGCGATGCACTGTGTGACACCAGAGCAGAGACTGCTGGGAAGGTGATGGAGGACATGGCTGCTACTGTTCCTGCCGCCCACATCATCCTGAAACGGATCAATAAGCTGAATATTAACATACTGAAGTATCAATAACTTGGATATTAACATACACAACTTTAAATATATGAATGAGCGACAGGCAGGTAATAATTTCATAGGACAGAAAACATAATAAACTGATATTGGTGACAACACAGTCAGTGACAGGACTCACCAAGGCTCAGAGCCGAAGCCGTACCAGGCCAGCTGGAGGAGCTGAAAGCCCAGACCCAGAAGAACCGTGTTCTTATTACCAATGGTCCTCATTAACACACTGAGGAGCAGAGTCTGAGAGACAGAGACGGAGACACAGAGACGGAGACACATTATGGAACTAATGTATGGTGAATGAATACAAAAGCCACAAACTCAGTAACATCTTATTCTCAGTGTTAGACAGAGGGGGACTGTAACACCTGACTGATTTTACACCACACTGTCACACAGCTGAACACGTCTTCATCCATCATACTCTGATCATCAATGTCCACCAACAGAACAAGATTCTGTCCTAAACATTTCAACAGCTGTTCAGTCAGACAGAAGTTCAGTCAGACAGAAGTTCAGTCAGACAGCTGTTCAGTCAGACAGCTGTTCAGTCAGACAGCTGTTCAGTCAGACAGCTGTTCAGTCAGACAGAAGTTCAGTCAGACAGAAGTTCAGTCAGACAGCTGTTCAGTCAGACAGCTGTTCAGTCAGACAGCTGTTCAGTCAGACAGCTGTTCAGTCAGACAGAAGTTCAGTCAGACAGAAGTTCAGTCAGACAGCTGTTCAGTCAGACAGCTGTTCAGTCAGACTCTGCAGGCCAGATTCTGTGACACTGAGCTTCTGAACCTTTTTAGGAGCGTGACCCCGATTTGAGGATGAGAACATATCATCACCACGATTCCCATTTTATGTTAACTTCTCCTAACCGCTCCAACAAATCCCCCAACACGGTGTCAGCTGGCTGCTTCTGTACCTGAGCGACGATGGAGAGGATTCCCACCATGGCGATGAAGGCAGCGATGGATGCGTGAGAAAACTCGATCACCTGAAACACAGAGACAGCTGAGGAGCTGCTGGTGATGATCACAGAACAAAACGACTGCTGCTTCAGAATGAATCGACACGGCGTCCTCACAGCAGAACACACCGAGCATTTACATGGTGCTGACTCTGAAACAGCTTTTAGAAACTGAGATCTTGTTTTCATTACATGTGAAGCAACATGTTTCTGTTCCACCACACACGTCGTCAGCTTAACAAACCGCTGCTTGTTTCCACATCCAGCACTTACAGGCCGTGTTTGGGAAAATGCTTTGTAGAGTGGAAACCTGGTGTGAAATGTAGCCACAGCCTGTGTACACACCTGTGCCAGCCTCATCCTGCACCTTACACTCATGCAGTGTAAAGCTGTATTCAGGAGGTGTGGTGTTCTGACCCCTTTGCAAAGGTTTGTTCATTTATTATAAAATACTCAGAGAAAAATCTGCATCTACAATCTTTATTTCAGATTTCCACCACAGGTGCTACAGCAAATACCAAAGGAAGTGTGTCTGTGTGTGTGTCTGTGTGTGCGTTACCTGTCTCAGGTAGAGGAAGAAGCTGGAGTACTGTCCGGCCTCAGGCAGGTAGGACAGGAACACTGTGACGCAGATCAGCAGCACCGTGGTGTCTTTGCCCACACGACGCAGAGACTGAACACACAAAACACAATCAGCTGTCAGTACAACTCATCCACACAACTGTCAATCAATCAATCAATCAATCAATCAGCTGACATGTGGCAGACACAGTGCGGCCCTGATGGGAGCTCAGCCTGTGATCCTGGCAGAGTCAGTTCCTTCCATTCAGCTGCTCTGGTTTTAGCAGCTTCCTCACAGATTATCAGGCTTAAACACCCACAGGTGTGTGTGACCTGTAGGTGTGTGTGACCCGTAGGTGTGTGTGACCCGTAGGTGTGTGTGACCCGTAGGTGTGTGTGACCCGTAGGTGTGTGTGAGCTGTAGGTGTGCGTGACCTGTAGGTGTGCGTGACCTGTAGGTGTGCGTGATCTGTAGGTGTGCGTGATCTGTAGGTGTGCGTGACCTGTAGGTGTGCGTGACCTGTAGGTGTGCGTGACCTGTAGGTGTGCGTGACCTGTAGGTGTGCGTGACCTGTAGGTGTGCGTGACCTGTAGGTGTGTGTGACCTGTAGCTGAGCATCATCCATAAATCATTTTACTTCCTTGAGTTGTTATCAAATACATTAATAAACACTTAGATCTGATTACAGCTGCGTTATAATGTTAGAGATCAGTTCTTAAATGTTTATGTACTGATTGTAACAGAGTCAGCGCTGTCTTTTTTTTCTGGGGATTCTTTGTGTGACCTCTGACCTCTGACCTCACGCTGTTATACTGTGGCGTTTTATTCTCTGTGAACTCACAGCGAAGGGGTCCGCCTGCTCCCAGGAGATGGGGAAGCCCCAGGACGTCAGCCTCATCTTGTCCGGCAGCGACTCGGGAACGACGAAAAACACAAAGGCGATGTCGGCCACGGCGATCACCGTGGCAACCAGGACCACCAGGCTGTCTCCATACTTGGCCGACAGGTAGGCCCCGATGGCCGGGCTCGTCACCAAACTGGCTGCGAAGGTCGCTGAGACCTGATGAGACACAGAAACATTACCCACAATGAATAGAACTCACTTCTCTCTGCAGGTATTTCCCTCAGTGCTGCTGAGAACATGAGAACAGCAGCTCAGACACTCTGACTCTCATCTAACCGTGTGCAGCCTTCATCAGTCACATGATTATAATGCTGAGCACTTCCTCCTCAGCTCAGAAACCTTTTAGCACCATGTTTACTGTCTGCTGGTCTCTGAGCCTCCACATGAACCACACAGGTAGCTCAAAGACTCTCTGCACTTCCTGACCTGCCTGTGACCCTGCAGATCTCTTTATAATGGCAGGAAGCTCAGTGAGCACAGAGCAGGTTCTCCATTATTCACTCACACAATATGACATTACAGTAAGAACACGCCCGGCGCTGCTGCTCCATTAAGTCAACATGACTTTTTAACATTCAGGTGTTTGTGTTTGAATTGTGTATCTGTTAAACTGTGCTGTGACACAGCTTAAGTCAGCTCCTGCAGGTCTGGCCCCCCTGCTGTGTGAAGCTGTAGTTACCAGGCCGTAGGCGGTGCTCCTCTCGTGTTCCTCCGTAATATCGGCGACGTAGGCGAAGATCACCGAGAAGGTCACAGCGAAGATCCCTGAGACTGAGATCAGAGCAAAGTACCACCTGCACACACAGACAGGAAACACCAGGTCAGATGGTGGGGGTGAAATGGGTGTTTCATGTCATCGACTCGGTGAACTGAGCTGCAGGAAGAATAAACCTCGTGTGTCGTGGTAAAACTAAAAGTTACTGCCATGAAAAGGAAACGGACAAATATTTAAACAAGCTGTGAACGTGGGGAGACTGAGCTGAGTCATGTGTTCAGTGGTCAGAGGAACTACTGTCACTTTAAATCTGCATTATGTAAAACATCAAAATAAAATTCCAGCCATCTTATGAGCTCCTGTAGAGTCCGAGTTAAAGTGACAAAGACTCGGTTGTTGGTTTGGGAAACGTGGCTCACAGACCATGTGACTGATCTCAGGCGGAGACAGCTGATATCAGCTGATCTCACTCTGCTGCTGCACAGTCTGCAGCCTGAAGTGTGGCAGCTTCAAACATCCTCAAAGTCTGAAAATCAACTTTAACCACGAACTGAGACGCTGACATGAAACAGGCGTGTTTTTAAAGAGTTGATCCAAACTGAGATCTGGATCTCACGTGCTGTGTCTGTGTAACCCAGCGCCTTCAGAGGGAAACAACAGGATATTCAACACCTCTGCTCACGTTTCACTGCACATTTCTTAGAAATACACGCAGCACCTGCTCCGTGCACCTTCCATGAAGGAAACAATGAACGGTAACGGAGAGCAGGACGGTTTTAGACCATCGGGAGAGTCAAGTGTTTCCACGCTGCGGCTGGTTTCTGGTTCTCTGCTCTGCAGCGAGCAGGCTGATCCTCAGCTGCTCACATGATCAACATGATGAACATGTGACGGGTCAAACTCCAGCAGGCTGCAGCAGACCCTCCACCCTACCACCTGTTTATATAAGTACACACTGAATACTGTGGGTTTTGGACTGTTCTGGACAAACAAAGACATCTGAAGACACCACGTTGGAGTCGAGGACTATTTTTCACTATTTATGGACATTTTATTCAAATTCATAATTCAGAAAAACAATCAACAGGCTAATCAATGATGAAGCTGCAGCCATGTTCACAAACACGCCAGCCTCCACAGACACTACAACACAGGGGACACATCACCTGCCAGCACAACAGAGGAAGCAGGAATGAATGAATGAATGAATGAATGAATGAAGAGTTTGCACTGTAACCAGATCCAATCAGACGTCAGAGGATCAGTTTAAATTAGTTCCAGGAACAAAGTGATTTCAGCAGAACTGTGACGGAGCAGGACAGTGAGGCTGCCGTCTGATCAATGAGCTGTAACAGCAGCTACACCTGCTCCACGTCTCACAGCAGGAGCCGGATCACCAGCTGCTCGCAGGTTCACACGCAGCCTAACCTCCGTGGTGGAGGAAGCACGGAGCAACTACCTCTGCTAACTTCAGAGGTCAACTAAATGTGGAACTGGCCTCTGAATGAATGAATGAATGAATGAATGAATGAATGCTTTACTGTCATTGTATTTGAGTACAACAAAATTTAAAAAGTGCCTTGTTTGAACAGTGCAAACATAAAGGATTCCATTCACACAGCCGCCAATATCCACAGTCATACAGCTGTGACTGGCACCACAGGCCGATATTAAGCAAGGTCGGATGACTACAGGCGTCTCTCGCTTGAGAACATGTCCTCTCACACACACACGCACGCACGCACATACATACACACACGCACGCACGCGCGCACACACATACACACACACACACAGATAATTACTGTCTCACCAGGGGCTGATCCTCATGAAGGGGATGGGGGCACAGGTGAAGAAGACTGTCATGAGGAGGAAGGACTTCCTGCCCCAGATGTCTGACAGAGCCCCAATCAGAGGAGCTGACAGGAACGACAGGAAACCCTGCACAGGTACAGACAGAGGAAAAGTCTCCAGATGAAACACTAACTGTTTTAATTCCAGTGGTTTCCAAACCTTCAAACCTCTGCTGGTTCCAGGTTCTCGAACGTGACAGTCTGCAGCTTTCCTTCTCACGGTTACTGAGCTGAATTATTTTGGGAATGTTCTCTGATCAGGTGACTTTGTACTTCAGGAAGCTGTGATGGACATTTTTCACTGTTTTCTGATGTTTTACAGACCAAACAGTTAACAGAGAAAACAATTAGCACATCATCTGATGATGAAAATAACTGTTAGCTCTGGGACCATTTTCTTCATGCACGTTTACATCTTGCCACCACCAGCTGTTCTTCTTCTACTGTCTATGAAATATTTGGTCTCATTTTTAATTCTTGTTTGTGTAATGTTTATATTATTTATCATCTCCTGTTGGAACGTGTGGCTGAGTCCTTCAGAGTTATATGTTAAAGTCGATGCTGTGAAAGGTCTTACCTTCACTCCCTGAACCAGGCCGTTCATCAGGAAGGTGTGCTGAGGAAACGTCTCATGGAGAACCTGAAACAACAACAGCAGCAGCAGCAGGTCAGAGCTGCAGCTCTAGAAAGCACACACACACACACACACACACACACAGCTTTACATTTTCACTGCACTCTGATTTATTTAAGTCAGAATTCAGGCGTCCACGTGTCTGTCAGTCTCTTACTTCTCGTCTCTCGACAAATGACTGTGGACCATGTTAAACAGGATCTTATGATGTACAGTACAGACATTACTTAACACGTCTATTACACATATATAACATACTGTGCTTCTATTGATACAGACTGCGACACATCAGCACTCAGACCTGCAGAGTTTGGCTGCTGAAGGACAGACAGATAAGGACAGGACGGGACAAACTGTCACCCTGACTGAGGTTTCACACGGTTCAGTCACAGCAGTTTAATGAGGCTCATTTCACCCTGGAAACAAACTGATGGACGGCAGGTGAGAGACATTAAAGCAAAACATCCTCAGTTTCATCTCTGTGTCCAGCACAGAGACATGTCCAAGAGAAGCATGTCCATGACTGTTCACGGATTCATTTCAGTTAATTTATTCAATTGATTAAAAATACAACACAAAAGTTATTCCCATCATGCATCAAGTGAATTACCTTATAAAACAGTAAAACCAGAGTCCACAGCAGAGACACTGGATCAACCCGTCTCCTGCTGAGGACATGGCTTTGTTTGACTTTGCTTTAACTGTTAGATTTGTTCTCCACTGAAGCCTGAAGCTGAGCAGCACTGTTTGCTGTGTCTGCAGTTTGACAGGTTTGGATGTGATCCCCTGAAGTTCAGGTTCATGAACAGAGCCGGATCACCCACTGATCTGGGTTGGTGGTTCGGGCCTGAGGTGACGGACCGTCAGACACTCAGCTGACTGCTAACGAAGGGAACCTGGCTGAACTTTTACTGAATAAAACAACGCGTGTTGATGTGACTGTCCGGTGCGTGTTTACTCACGGTCAGCATGGGCGTGGTCAGCAGCCCCCAGGCGAAGAACTCCAGGAAGATCACCACCACCGCATGAGTCACTCTGGCTCGGCCTCGGACGGGCTGCGGCGAGAAGAGAAGAGAGCCAGAGACATTAACTATTCATCTGTGGGGATCAACTCGCTTCCTGAGCACCCTGACAAAAACTAATGACTTCTAATGCTGCCTCTTATTACAGCTTCCACCAGCAATTTGTTCATACCTGAGGACTGTACCTCTGACCTTTGACCTCTGCCCTGCTTCTTCTCATTTTGATGAAGACGTGTGGTACTTTATCACTGTTCTCATTTTAACATGCACTCAGGGCCGAACGATTTGTGTAGGACAGAACACTGCATCATACCATTAAAACATTAAAAGCCATTATTCTAAAGGAACTAAAAGAACCATCTTTGACTGTAAAAATCCTTAACTGTGTAAAAAAAAAAAAAAAAAAAAGTTAAATAAAATCTCCCGGTGTGTTCGGCTGCTCTGATCATCCGGAGCGACGCTGCTAAAACACGCTGGAACTGTCTGTTCGCTTCTTCGGGTCTGAGCATCATTCTCACACTTCTCACCGGAACTTCTCCGTCATGCAAACACCTGTGCTGATTCTTCAGGTGTCGGTATAAACTGCTCGTGTCTCCGCTGGATGTTGCAGCTTCAGCGCGACAGGTTTTGCACAGTACCTGTTTCTGCTGCTCGTCTGCGGCCTCAGAGCCGAAACGCTCCCAAATGAGCGACGAGCTGTTTTTACTGGGGATTAAACGCCGTAACTCCGCTTCTGCTCCAGCTGAAGCCGTTTGACTAATGAAGCAGCAGGTGGAGCAGGTGACGCTGATTGCGTTAGCCTGACCTGTGCACGCGCAGCACGCCGCTTCTGACCGGTGAGCTCGGCAGGTAGGGAGACGGCAGGTATGTGTAAAATAGCTGACACAGCAGATCCTGGGTCAGTCAGGAGCACTGCAAAAAGCCGCAGCTTTGGCGATCACGTGATCGCAATTTAGATCAGTAAACGATGAATCGATCAGTCCTGCACGCGCTGCATCAGAAATGTAGAAGCAACAGGAAACCAGATCTGCAGTCACATGGAGTAAATGACACAATAATACTTTTATATTATCACACTATTATTTCATTACATTATTAGAAATAATATAATATATTATGCATATAATATGCATCATGTACTGCAAAAAAAAAAAAAAAAAAACTCAAATTACTGTTAAAAGTTTATTCTGGTATTTCTGAACAATGTCCATAAAAACAGGACAGTAGGGACATGGCCATGTGGTTTGGGTCTGTGTCTGAAATCACTACATAAATACTGTAATGGGCACGACACTTACTGGACACCATTTTATTTTAGTGTAAGTTATTGGCCTCAAAAAAACAAACAAACAAAAAAACAAAACATCTTTGAGTTTTGGACAGTTGGTGAGACAAGACGAGACATTTGGACACGTCACTTAGGACTTTGTGATCTGTATCTTTTATCATTTCAAAGGCTGCGACTTCTGGTTACTTAAATTATTGATTAATCTACAGATTATTTTCTCAGTTAATCGATCGATGAGTCGGAAATGACTGTCGTGGTTTCCCACAGCCCAAGCTAACATTTCCACATGTCTTGTTCTGTCCAATCAACAGTCCACGACCCAAACATGTTCAGTTTATAATGACATATGACAAAGGAGAGCATTACATCCCCACATGTGCGAAGCTGGGAACATAAAGTTCTGGGCATCCATACTAATGCATAATAATCGATTGAAGTGATATATAACTGCATTGAAAACCTTTGATACTTCCGGTGCATTTTCCTGATTATATTTACATACTTTAACTTTAGTACCACTGTCAATGCAGGACTTTACTTGTCACTAAGTACATGTATACTGTGCTACTGGTACTTTTAGCGAGTACTGACTTCTTCCTCCACCACTGACAAACTATCTCCAGGTAACATCCGAGTCCTACACCTCTACTCTCCAAACACAGAGGAGTCAAACTAACTAAGTGTTAATAACTGAGGTTTACCTAAAGTAAACGTGAGCTAACTGGCCGACCAAAGGACTAGCTAGCTAGTTAAAGTTAACTAACTAACACGGAACTGCCTCGGTTAAGCTAACCCACTGAATTAGCCTGCTAGCTTTAATCTACGACCAGCGACGGCAAAGAAAGGAACTTATCATCTTTGCTGTTTTATAAGCGTCTGTTCATCACAGTCCGGCCGCCGCCAACAGTTCGTCTGCGTTTCAGATGGACGTTTCCGTGCTGAACAGCATTAGCCGACAATGCTAACCGAGCCAGCTAGCACCCCACTTACCGAGCTCCGGACCAACATGATGTCGTTGGCCTCGGTCACTGTTTTCTCCCGGTTCATCTCACATCTTGCCGTAACGATTTTCACATCAGGTCCGTGTTGGCCGGCATCGTCCTGAGGTTTCTCCGTCTCTTCCAGGGTGTCCCGCTGAGTGAATTATCGCTACGTTTCTGCTGCGCTATCATGAACTTCGGCTAAAGTCGGCCGGGCTCCGGAGCGGTAAACTGTGGCGGGGGCTCGCTTTCGTTTTTACCTAAATTCCTCAGCTCTGATTGTAATTTAACAAATTTTCAGGTTGGCTTTTGAAACCAGGGTCTCTCGGGTGGGCGGCGCGGTCTCCTCGTGTTCATCAATTATCATTTACGTGTGATAAACACCGCCCTAACAGGCTATCCCTGAAATCAAATCGAACGCATTCCCCCCCGCGCTGCTCCCAGATCAGCTTTTTTTCAGCTTTAACTCACCACTACACAATGGATAGCCAACAGATCTGACCCTGGATCAGCACATGCGTTGACAGTCGTTCCTTATCTTTGAAACGCGCCGCCTGCTGAGCCGCCGCCTGCACTACAATGCAGAGAGTGTTTTATTAACTCGGCGCCGTGTGCGCTGCACGGAGTCGTTGTATTTATCGTCTCAGCGCGAAACAAAGGCCAGATACCGTTCGTATTGAAACGGTTCTGCTGTCGCGGCTCCGCCTGTGAGAAAAACAGGTCAACAGAGAGTCTCAGTATTTAGCAGGAAGACCCAGCAGCAAACCGCGCTGCCGACACTCTCCGGATCACTTTTTCGCAAGAGGGAGAAAGGCGGGACTCGGCAATGCAAGAATTTTTGGCTTCAATGCAAACCTGCACAACAACCAGCGTCAAGACAGCCAGCGTAAAACACCACACATCCGGCCAGAGCTTTTTAAAATAAAAGCCTGTTTGATGATTTGAATAAGAATTCTACTTTAAAATCAGTTATGAATGAATAAGAGTATAATAGTTTTTTTTTCAAGTAACTGAATTATCATTACCAAAATCAACGCCCTACTTCTCTAAAAGTAAACATAATGTGTTGTAGTAATTTACCTATAACGTTATATCGTTAGGTTCTGCTGGGTTGCTCTTTTCTGTACACACATCTACTGCAAATCTGTCCATCCTGTACAGAGAGCCGTCTTTTGCTGCTCTTCTGAATATCTGTGTCTATCATAAGTTCGTGTATGCCACTCACACAGGGGTCGGGTGTTTAGTTGTTTCGTAGAACGCCAAACATTTTTAAAGGAAAAATTCGCATTGCATCAGTGTTCGTGCTTTTATTTTGAAGGGCGATCTGCCTTGTTTCCGCCCGCCCCCCATCTTGCCGCAGTTAACTTGACGCAGCGGATAACCAAGCGGAGGCAGAGCGGATCAATTTGGAGCCACGGCGGTTGATCGGGATTATGCGGCGACACTGATTGCTATATCGGTAAGAAACTGCGGCCTCCGGCGCCGCCGACCCGCCCGGTAAACGGCCCGTGTGTCCGCTTCGACGGTTTGCCGCAAAGCAGTTAGCTTAGCGCCAGTGTTTTTCAGCTAACAGACCTCCCCTCTCCCTTTGTTCGCTTGCGCCTTTTTTGCACCGATGCGGGTTTTGTAAATACTGGCGCAATATGGCTGCCGCCTGCGGGCTGTGCGCCAGTTACCTGTGCTGATGTTCGAGTATTTGGTAGAGTAAGCAGCGGGGCGGGGTGTGTGGGGGTCATTTAGTGAGGAGGGAAAACTGTGACCTCTGGCTGGTCATCTTCATCATCTTCATCATCAACCAAAACAACCAGCAACTCATCACCGCAACACACGAGTCAGGCCTGCGCTCATTGTAAAGTGATGTTCACTGTGTGTGTGTGTGTGTGCTGTCAGGTAAACTCAGGTGAGCTGATGACCGGATGGGGCAGATGCTGATGATGCTGCCTGTGTGTTTGTGTGACGCTGAGGCGTCAGGTGTTGGGTGGAATCAGGATCTGCGGGTCTCGCTCTGACTGGACTTTACTGAAAAAGTTTTTATGTCACCTCTGACATGTTTGCGTGGAGCTGTTGTTCCAAACCTCGGATCCTGTGTGAGGTTTTTACGCCTCAGATAGACGTGTTATTTCTGATTGGCCACTGGGACATGCTGACAGAAGTGTCAGTCTGAAATTTAACTAGTGCAAGCAAAGTATTTGTATTTGTATACAGTAAAGTGAATCTCTTTGGGCTTTAGGCTGTTGGTCGGACACAGCGACACATTGGAAGGAAACTGGGATGACTGGTTCACTGACGAAACTGTCGATGGATTAATGGGAAACAAAATCAGAAGATTATCTTCTACTGCAAACAACCGTCAGCAGCAGCCGCACGCTGAATGAAATGTAATTTGGATGTTAAGTGGAGTTTGGCTGCTAATGAGTCGATTCATCAGGAAGTGGATCAACAGAAAATCAGCTGCCACGAATCATTAGAGCAGAGTAAAGCTTCAATGTCCCAGAGAAGACAGAGCAAAAACAGTCAGTGACACACACACACACACACACACACACACACACACACACACACACACGACCCCGACAACAACCTGCACCAAATCAGCCATCGAGGTTCTGGATCAGTAGAAGATTAACTGAACTTAAACCAGGATCTTTGGCTCAGATGAAATAATAAAACATCACATTGTCCTCTCAGGTCTTTCCAGTATGTTCTATATTCAGATGAACTGACAGGCTGCTGTAGATTGTGTGGCAGATGAAGTGATGATGAACATAATCTTCAGTGGCTTCCTGGGTCACTGCTGAGGAGGCGCAGGGTCACGGTGCGTTTAATGACCGAGCCAAACAAACCTGAGCTTGTTGTTGAAACTCATCAGCCATCGTTTCGTTACGTGTTTGTCTGTCACACCATAACATGAAAATACGTGAAAAGCTGCACACATGTGTCGATGGAGTGAATGTACGTCGTTTCCACCACTGCTGAAAAAAATCTGCAACTATTCTGATAATCGATCAATAATTTAGATTGAAGAAACAGGAAGCAGAGAACGGCTGAAATGGAACTGTGATGATTTTCATCATTGATTAATCAGCTGATTATTTTCTTAGTTAATGAATCAGTGATGTTCAGCACGAACCTGGAACCAGCTGACTTTTTTTTTTTTTTTTTTACTTGAGAAAATGACTGAAAGGTGAATCGATTATCAGAACAGTTGCTGATCTGTTCTCAGGTGATTGATTCATTGATTAGCAGACTGATCATTTCAGCTCTTGTCCTAAATAATGAATTGATTGACAGGATGTTCTGTTCACCAGCTGTAAATAGAGGGATCGTTTCAGCTCGTCGTGGCGGTTCTCCATGTTGGGTGTGTGTCTGTCTCACGGTTCGATACCCGGCTCCACTCCAGTGTTAATGTGATGATGCTGAGAGGAGCAGATCTTCCTCCCTCCATCATGTCAGGTCCTTTAACAATCAGCTTCACCGCCTCAGATCTTTAGCTTTAATCCCTGGCGTCAGATCTTCACCTCCTGCTGTGTCTCTGGCTTTAATCGTCTCCTCTCTGGTCTCAGTCTGCTGGAACCTGGTCTGAACCTGGTCTGATCCTGGTCTGATCCTGGTCTGATTCTGGTCTGAACCTGGTCTGATCCTGGTCTGATTGGAGCCTGTGCTGCTGTGGTGTAGTGTTACTGCAGCGCAGCATGTTTCGGATCAGCTCCTGCAGCAGCAGCAGCAGTCGGTCTGTGGTTTGTGTTGCAGTTGTGGTTGTTGTTGTGCAACCTGCAGCTTTTCAGAACTCTCCTTTGTTTATCTGTGATCTCATCGCGATGCAGGCGTAAGGATCAGGTGTGATAGTGCTTCTGTGTGTCTCAGAGGGAAAACCGTCCTGTCAATATCATTTCCTCCGTTTCCCAGCAGCCTCGGCTGCGTGGCTGTGCTGTTGTTGCGTCTGTGACCTTGTCAGACAGAAGTATTTCTCTGGTTATCAGTGGATTTTTCCCTCTGCTGCCTGTTGGATTAAAGTTTATCCTGATTTTTACTGACATGCTGGTGTTTCTGCTCCAAACAGAGTTATTATTCACACGGTCTGTCACCTGACGGTGACCTGTCACACTGACAGAATGAGGAGTTTACTCCGAGTTTATGATGATTTTTAACGACAGCGCTCAGCAGAATTCACCGACGTGTTCTGGACTAAAATCATTTGTTGTGATCCATTAATCGATTAATCGGTTGATCAGAAAGTCACTTTCATCATTTCTCTGGTTCCAGCTCCTCAGACTTTCTACAGAAATCAATATTCTTATAAACCAAACTGATTAATTGATTAATCAATAACCCTAACGCTTCAACAGAAAAACAAACTGCAACTAAACAAACTAAATAAAGTTTCTGACGTTTCATATGATTAACCGATTAATCATGTTTTTGCAGATTAATCCATAACGTCAGTGCAGCGCCGCACCTCCTGATTATTTTCATTATTGATTTATCAGATTTTTTTAAAATGATTTGAGCTGTAAAACAATCAGAGAGAGAAAACTTTCTGAAAGTCCACAGTGACGTGAACATTTCACAGTCTAGATGTTCAGAACCGGAGGCCGGAGCTGGACCTGGACTCAGGTCACGTGTTTCTGACCTGGACTCAGGTCACGTGTTTCTGACCTGGTAAAAGTCCGTTAATGGATTCAGTTTTCTAAGTGACCGTGCTTCTCAGACGTTAGGAGGATTTTCTATCTGTGGCTTTTATTTCACCGTCTGAAGAAGTAACGGGCGGGCGTTACATACAAGACACGATCGATCACTCAACAGAGAAAATAATCCTCAAATGAATCGACAAATTAAAATAATAATAACTGATCCGTTTCAGTCGCCCGCTGGTTCTTATGTTCCATCATTAAAACACATCCTTGTGTGAAACAACGCTGATGTACGGGAAGCATGAAGGGACAAAACATCGTGAGCCTGAAGCTTCCTCACGTGAACACATCAAACCAGCGGAGCGTCAGAGTTCGTGGCGTCCGTCCTCCTCCTCCTCGTTACTGGCAGCGACAGGAGACTCGGCTCGGGTTCACAGCAGGAGACGAAACGAGACTTTGTTCCGGTTCTGACCAGAGTTCGGTTCAGACTTGTTCGGAGGGAAAGCCGCGTGGAGCGGACTCGCTCATTAAATATGTGGCGTTTGTTGTGTGATGTTATTACTCGGCTCCTCGGCTTGACTCTGCTCTCAGGGAGGATTTATTCCAGGCTGTAAAACACTGAAACCATGAACTGTTTTTCTGATACATATGAAGGTAACATGTTAGTGAACCTGTTCTCAGCCAGGTGAGTTACCTGTTTATCCATCACGTGTGTTTCCCTCCTCAGGCTCAACACGCCGTTTCCTCATCGAGTCCATCGGCTGAGACGTCGCCTCAGGCTCCAGGTGTTAGTCTGGACCCGGCCTGCATGCAGCGTGTCCAGGGCCCGGCCTAATTCCTGGTGCTCCTTCTTTCCCACCACCTCCTCCCTCCTTTCCCTACCCTCCTCCCCCCTGCCCTATCCTTCCATCCTCACCCCCTCTCACTCACACACACACACACAACCACCCAGGCCTGGTGTCACACTGCCAGCCTCCCAGCATTTAGCCCAGACCGGCAGCCTGGCTGGCTGCCCTGTACAGGTGGATGAATGAAGACCCCATTCAAGAGCCCAGCGGCCCCGCGGCCCCGAGCAGACGGAGGTGAGAGACTGAAGACGTCACACACTGAAACACACAGTTTGAGACAGAAACAGAAGAGTTCTCCCAGAGCTGAGGACAAGTGTGACACTCCCAGGATGCATTGCACCAACAAACATCCAGTCACAGAGCTTCATGTTCTGATAGATAGATTCAGATAGATATTCTGAAGCAGAGGCTCATGGGTATTGTAGTGTTTTTTTGACTCAAAGAATCATAAAGAAGTTTTCAAACCCAGAAGCAAACACAGATGGAACATAGAGGCCGATGAAGTGATGATGACCCCCTGACCTCAGCTGAGAGAGCGTCCTTGAACGCACCACCTCAGTGCAATAGGTGTGTGAGATGCTGAATGTGTGTGTTTGTGTTTCAGGACATTCAGGCGTCTCTGCAAACATGATGAAGAAAAAGAACTCGCACAAGTAAGATCAGAGCCACATTCTGAGCTGTGGGTGGGGCTCCTCTGTCTCTTACCTTTATTCTCTTCTTCCTCCTGTTTGTCTTTTTCTTTTCTTTGTTTCATAATTTTTGGATTTTGTCTTCTTTTGTCTCTGCTGTTTTTTTTTCACTCTTCCATCAAACTTGTTTCTCTCCCTCTTTTCTTTCCTCCTCTTCTCTTTGATTTGACTCTTTGTGTTCTCATTGCATCTCTTCATTTTGTCTCCTCCTCTCCATCGTCACCTTCTCCCTCCTCTTTTCGTTCTTCCTCTCCCTGCAGGAAACAGAGGACCAGTGTTGGTCCCAGTAAGACTCTGGCTCAGCCCAGAAGGAACATAGTGGGCTGCAGGATCCAGCACATCTGGAAGGAGGGCAGTAAGTTACCTACAGCACCTGCACGTGTTTGACAAACGCTATGAGAAGAGTTTCCTTCAGGAAAAAAAAATCCAGGCTAAACTTTGAGAACGTGTTGGAGTTCGTACTCGACAGTCAAACGTCTGATCAGACGTTCAGGCTCTTAAATTGTTCAGAAAACATTTTTTATTCGATCGGGGACACGGTGTTTGTTCGGACACGTCCATGAAGCAGAAAACCTCCTTTTCTTTCCCGTGTTGCTGATAAATCTGAGCATGTTTGCTCCTCTGCTTCCTCTCAGGTAAGTCGTCTCAATGGAAGGGGACGGTCCTGGACCAGGTCCCCGTGAACCCCTCCCTCTACCTGATCAAATACGACGGCTTTGACTGCATCTACGGCCTGGAGCTGTACAGCGATGAGCGGGTGGTGGGGCTGGAGGTGCTGCCGGACAGAGTGGGTGAGGAAGGACACAAACCACAGAGGGACACAGGGATGAACAGCTGGTTCCATTCTGATTAAAATACGTGGACTCAGGAAGATCCAGCACTTACACGTCTTTTAGTCAAACCAGAAACAAATGTTTGAGAGAACTGGTCCATTAGATTCTGATCACTTAGCTGCATGTGTCTCTGCAGACATGTTATTTACATATGTCAAAATCTAAACCTGTGGATCTGATAAGGGGTTTACTTGTGGTTGGTCCAGCTCCGGCCCGTGTGAGCGACTCGCTGCTGGCGGAGACGATGATCGGGAAAGCCGTGGAGCACATGTTCGAGACGGAGGACGGA
The DNA here is from genome assembly GCF_017976425.1 of Toxotes jaculatrix. Classification (NCBI taxonomy): domain Eukaryota; kingdom Metazoa; phylum Chordata; class Actinopteri; family Toxotidae; genus Toxotes; species Toxotes jaculatrix. The sequence continues at coordinate 832,434 of NC_054400.1, forward strand.
CCGAAGGAGGAGTGGAGGGGGATGGTTCTGGCCCGGGCTCCGATCATGACCTCCTGGTTCTACATCACCTACGAGAAAGACCCCGTCCTCTACATGTACCAGCTGCTGGACGACTACAAAGAGGGAGACCTCCGCATCATGCCCGACTCCAGTGAGTGGAGCTTTGACTGTGTTCTGATTTGTTGTGACTCTTGTGTAAAACTCAAGGTTCGTGTTTTCATACCTAATGTGTCGGCTTTTCAAAATAAGAAAGGAAACAGTAAACAAAACTTCTGTAAAGTAACGGTTTCCCTCCGTCTCCCTCTGCAGACGACAGTGTGACGGCGGAGCGGGAGCCCGGCGAGGTGGTCGACAGTCTGGTGGGCAAACAGGTCGAGTACGCCAAAGAGGACGGTGGGAAGCGGTCAGGTATGGTCATCCACCAGGTGGAGGCCAAACCCTCTGTATACTTCATCAAGTTCGACGATGACTTCCACATCTACGTCTACGACCTGGTCAAGACCTCCTAAGACCAGAAAACCTGGTGCAGGACACCATAGAAAGACTTACCAAGTCCTGCCTAGATCCACCAAACACGCCCATCAAGGACCCCCCAGTGAAGAAAAACCACAACTAGGGTTTAAAACATCGGGAGACTCACCACGACCTGTGGAGACGCCGGAGACAGATGGAATCCATTCTATTACAGAACGCCTTAAAATCAGGAAAAACCACAAGCAGAACCCCTTCGTTAAGACAGGAAACTACAACCCAGAGACACGTCTTCAAACCCAGAGACAAGTCTTCAGACCCAGAGACACGTCTCCAGACCCAGCATCACGTCTTCAGACCCAGAGACATGTCTTCAAACCCACAGACACGTCTTCAGACCCAGAGACACGTCTTCAGACGTCATTTATCATTGACCTTTTTCATCTGATTTCTTTAGACTCTTTTAGGACGTTTGCTCAAACATTTGCTGAGGCACAAAGACGACCAACGATCTGGTGCCGTGTGGAATAACTGACACCTGAACCGGCAGGTTCGACTTTGTGGTGATGACCATCCAACCTGTGGCTGATACAGCACCAATAAATCTGGCTGGGTGTGAAAACTTGACTTGTACAACCTGAGACATCCAGAGGTCTGTGAGGACTCGATCCTGAGATCCCTCAGGCACAACTAAAGGTCTCCTGAGTAAAATGTCCTTTGTTTCAGATTCAGGTCTGAACACATACAAGTCAACAGAAAGATCCTCCCCCTTTTCCTGAAACCCTGTCAGACTGTTTGAGACCTCCCCCCCTGTGTGAGGACGGGGTACAGGTCTGAGTCTGGCGGGGTTAATGAAGGGACAGGACTTCAGGAAGACAGAAATGTTGACCGGGGCCCGCAGACTGTGTGAACCATCGTCTGTCTCCATCTGCATTTATTGAAGGTGTTAGTGGATGTGAGGAACATATATCCAATCACAGAGCATTTATTTACTGACCCCGCCCCCCTGCAGGTCACCTGTAGACAAACAAAGACTCTGATTGAAAAACTGTGAAGGACACTGTGGACATACCAGAGGACACGGACTCTTTTCCTTTTCCATTCTTTAAACATTTGTCTGTTTCCTGTCTGTGTGGATTCCTACATTACCCATAATGACTTGAGGTCAGGCAGTCGTGGAGGCTCAGGTGTCCAACGCACGTGCTTCTAGAGAAACGTTCTCATTGGTGTTTAACTGTTCTCATCCTGTCCACCGTTTGTCTCCGAGGTTCCCGCCCAGATCCAGTTTTAGCAGGAAGACTAACGATGCTAACAGGCTATTTTTAAGTAAAACGTTCCCTTCTTTTTTTTTATGAATCATCTAAACGGAGCGTGTTCATTGGTTGTTTTCTGTTGAGCAGTTCCCAGATTTCGACATGAGGGTTTTTAAAGCTTCACACTGCAGCTGACGTTTTACGCCGCCATTCAATATTTTTAAAGTCGTGCCAAAAAGAAAGCAGGAAGGATAAGAAGAATTATTTTGACAAATTGCATATGTTTCACGAAGCTTTCGTGGGTTCTGGTCCGGATCAGAGACAGAACAGTATTCTGGGAAATCGTGTTTAACATTAGAATGAAAACAGTGAGTAAAGAGCAGGTTATTCAAAGGTCACATACGAGCCCAGAACACAGAGAATGAGAGCAGTAAAAACATGTGTTCCAGATGTTCAGTGCAGGTTTACTGGGTTTCACTGCATCTTTCTCTTATGACGTCAGACTTCTGTGGTTTCCTTCTTCTGTGGCTGCAAACGCAATTGTTCAAAACTGTTTCTAACACAATAAATCCATGAATAAACAGTTAGATGTGATCACAGCTGCATTACAGCCTGTTCAGAACCTGGGGTTTACCTGTGAGACTGGACTCAGGGGGGTGGACGTCCGTCTCATCAGCAGACCTCCATGTTGGAATGTTCCTTTAACGGCCTTCATCCTGAAGTTGAATGAAACCAAA
>NC_054400.1:839894-867394 GCF_017976425.1 Toxotes jaculatrix
GACTGCTTTGAGTTACACCGTCCAGGACTGTTCCACCTGCTCCGTGATAAAGTGGATGGGCAGTAAATCAGACGTTTGTAAAAATAATGAGTTAGTTTTCATCCTCAGAGTCTTTCCTTCTGTAAAAACCCACCTGAACACGTGACTGAAAGGTGAGATCGTGCTCATACCTGTTCAGTTTAACAATAGAAAATACGTGATGGTTGAAAACCCTGGTTGTACGTCTGGTTACTGTCCCACCTGAAGGTTCGTTAACCTGAACTGACATTTGAGTTTGACAAATCTGATAATACATCAGCCGGTATTTATATTTATACATGAACAAATATGTTTTCTAAGAATGTTGCTGTTATTAAAGAGCAGTTATACAGATCTGTAGTGGTTGGTACACTCACTGAGCACTTTATAAGGAACACCTGTTAGGGCTGAACGATTTCAGGAAAAGATCTGTGATTTTTCTGACAGATATTGTGATTTCGGTTTGATTCAGGATTTTCTTCAAATCAAGCTTCAGTGTAATATTCACAATGTACAGTAACATTTACAGACAGGACAGACAGTTACATCTTTTTGCAAGTAACAAAAGAATTTCCCCACGGAGATTAATAAAGTTTTTCTGATTCTGATCATAGCATTAAAACATTAAATACCATTACACTGATGCAAGAATGAAAACTAAAGTCAAGAATTTCAAATGTGTTTATTAACAAGGGAGCGAGCTGATCAACATCTGCAGCAGCAGTTAAAGCAGGAGGAGGTTTTTCAATCCGTGTTCGGTGACCGTGTTAACGGTCAGCATCGTTACCTCCCGGTGTGTTCGGCTGCTCTGATCATCCGGAGCGACGCTGGTAAAACATGCTGGAACTGTCTGTTCGCTTCTTCGGGTCTGAGCATCATTCTCACACTTTTCACCGGAACTTCTCCGTCATGCAAACACCTGTGCTGATTCTTCAGGTGTCGGTATAAACTGCTCGTGTCTCCGCTGGATGTTGCAGCTTCAGGTTTTGCACAGAACCTGTTTCTGCTGCTCGTCTGCGGCCTCAGAGCCGAAACGCTCCCAAATGAGCGACGAGCTGTTTTTACTGGGGATTAAACGGCGTAACTCCGCTTCTGCTCCAGCTGAAGCCGTTTGACTAATGAAGCAGCAGGTGGAGCAGGTGATGCTGATTGCGTTAGCCTGACCTGTGCACGCGCAGCATGCCGCTTCTGCTCGGTGAGCTCGGCAGGTAGGGAGACGGCAGGTATGTGTGAAAATAGCTGACACAGCAGATCCTGGGTCAGTCAGGAGCACTGCAAAAACACCGCAGCTTTGGCGATGAATCGATCAGTCGATCACACCTGTACACACCTGTCCGTGAAGAAGTGAGGCTGTGTTAGTGTGGTGAGAAACAGCTCAGTCAGAGCTCTGTGCGGGATTAACACGGTCTGACCTCAGGTATTTCTCTGCTGACTGATCCGACCACCTGAACACTGACATCTCTGTGAGAAGGTAACGTCATGTCTCATCCTCTGTTCAGGACAAAGAGTCAGAACTTCTGTCGTAATGAATACAACATCACGGGGTTGTGCAACCGCTCGTCCTGTCCGCTGGCCAACAGTCAGTACGCCACCATCAGAGAGGAGAAAGGTAAAGTCCACACGCTCACGTCAGCCTGGAAACATGCTGGTTACACTGGGTCAGGGGTCAGCAGGGACCTGGCTTTGGTCAAACAGCTGGACGTGTTTCCAGATGTTTTCCTCAGTAAAGAACAATCAGTGACAGAGTTTTAGAAATACTGAGGTGATGATGAATGAATGAGTGAATCCCTGGATTAATGTGCCCACTTCCTGCACCTGGACCAGTCAGCTGACCTGAAGCGACTCCTGTCAGTCAGTGTGTGTTACAGCTGTCGCCCTCAGGTTTGCAGGTCAGGTCTAAAAGCTGTTTCACACATTTCTGCAGAGAAGACGATGAACTGGTTCCAGCTTCTCAAACCTGACGCTGCTCACATGATAGCACACGCTGCTGGTACTGAGAGATTTCTGATTCATTGATTAGTAGAGAATAGATTTGTTATTTTACTCTGAGTCAGTTTGTAGTTTTGTCAGGAAACAGATGTTTCATCAGTCAGACCTTTTCAAACCAGCGTGTGTGAATTCATGATGTGGGATCTTCTCCTCAGGTCAGTGTTTCCTCTACATGAAGGTGATCGAGAGAGCAGCCTTTCCCGCCAAAATGTGGGAGAAGGTGAGTTTCAACCAATCAACACACAGATGCAGTGCCGCAGGTTAAAGCCTGTGTTTCTTTGATCAAATGTAAAACTTGTTCCTGTTGGTTCCCAGCCTTCAGCCTGAGACCCTTTAAAATGAAGCAATGATCCAGCATCACATCGCTGTAAAGTGTGTGTGTCTGACTGTGTGTGTGTGTGTGTGTGTGCAGGTGAAGCTCAGTAAGAACTATGAGAAAGCTCTGGAACAGATCGATGAGAACCTGATTTACTGGCCTCGGTTCATCAGACACAAATGTAAACAGAGATTCACCAAAATCACCCAGTACCTGATCCGCATGCGGAAACTGGTCCTGAAGAGACAGTAAGTCCCACGAGCGTTGGACGAGTTGCTGAAACCATCTGATGGTGTTAAACTGTCCTCGGGTTCACGTCCGACCGTTTCTCTGTTTGCAGGAGGAAGTTGGTTCCTCTGAGCAGGAAGGTGGAGCAGAGGGAGAAGAGGAAGGAGGTGAGTCAGCACCACAAACCTCAGACTCTGAGCAGATTTACTCCACGCGTTGTTAACTCTTCTCTGATGAGACCCTGTCCAGGTGTGTTTACCTGCAGTTTGTCCTCATCCTTCCTGTTGTTGTGTTTGTAGGAGAAAGCTCTGATCGCTGCTCAGCTGGATAATGCCATCGAGAAGGAGCTGCTGGAGAGACTCAAACAGGGAACGGTACGGTCCTCAGACACGGTGTCACGGTGGTCCACAGGGTGCCAGAACACCTGGATCCACTCTGACTCTAAACGGTCTCTCATGAGACCCTTTATGTGTCCTGGTTATTTTTCACCAGCGCAGAAAACGCGCAGGTGCAGATAATTAACGTTCATTAATGTGAAGCTCCGGTCTGCTGGTTAACGAGCTCTGTCCCAGCTGCTGACTGGACTCTGCCAAAGATGGCGTGTGAGTGGAGACGCATCACTCTGTCACAGGTCTGTGTTTCTGTAGTTGGACAGAGTGGAGACTCTTCTCCAGAGAAACGATCAGCTGATCGCAGCTCGTTAACCTCAGAGTTTCACTTCAACATCTCAGACCTGCAGCTCAGCTCAGGCTCAGGCTGGAGCCGCAGGTCGTCAGCGTTAGTTAAGCTCACTGACTGTATGAAACATAAGACTGTCGGGTTAATGTGTGTTTGTTTTCAGTACGGAGACATCTACAACTTCCCGGTCCACGCCTTCGACAAAGCGCTGGAGCAGCAGGACGAAGAGAGCGAGTCCGAGGAGGAGGAGGATGAGGAGGAGGACGACGAGGTGATGGATGGCGCTTTTATCATGTCCCGGAGTATCACAGCGTTTCAGTTTATTCAGACAGTCTTAAAAGCAGCAGAGGACTCTGTCTGTGTTCAGCTCTGCAGACGGGTTCCTGGTCTGTGAGGAGTTTAGACCTGAGTTAAATCTCATCCTCTCTGTCTGCAGGATGTTGGGAAGAGAGAGTTTGTAGCAGAAGAAGAGGTGGAGGAGAGCGACCTGAGCGACTTCGAGGTAAATCTGTGTGTGTGAGTCAGAGAGAAACCATGAGGAGAGGAAAGCTGTTCTGGTTGTTTGGACTGAACTACGCGTCACCTCGGACTCTGCACAGTATCTGAACACGTAGAATCTGAATGTTTGTTTCTCGTTTCAGGACATGAACAAGCTGAAGACGAGCAGTGACGAGGAGGAGGAGGAGGAGTCAAGTGAAGAAGAGGAGGAGGAGGAGGAAGAGGTGGAGATGGAGGTGGAGACGAAAGCCTCCAGGTCCAAAGGCAAATCTCCGGCTAACGGTGCGGCAGCGAGGAAGAAGCGAGCGTACGTAGAGATCGAGTACGAGCAGGAGACAGAGCCCGCCTCCAAGAGCAGAGCCACGTAGTGATGTCAGCTGTCAATCAAACTGTGGGCTGAGACTCTGCTGAGGACACGATCCGGACATCAGCTCACTCAGGTTCATCACGGCAGGTGTTCTGTTCTGTCGCTCACTCGGTGTGTGGGTGTTCGCTCGGGTCTCAGGTCCTCTGGACCGGGGTCCAGGTAGGACCCGGGGTCTGAGAGCAAGTTTTAAAGTTTATTTTTTATAACTTTATTTACAAATTAATAAAGTTATAAAAAATGTCGGCTCAAAGGCTCAGATCCGATCTGAGATCAGCTGTTGTTGGTAGAACTGATCCTTCAGTTTGGTCCAGAGGACGTTGTTTCGTATGGGATCAGATATGGACTCACAGCACTGATCTGACCTGGGATCAGCTCTGATCAAACACCCAAAGTGACTTTAACTCTCAGTGACTCAAACACATCGTTCTTATTTCTGTTGTTGTTAAATATTAAACACGTGAACCTTTGAAAAACGCCACAAGCTCAAAAAACGTGATGAACATGTGAAGAAATCAACTTGCTTTATATGTTAAAAATATTTCTTAACTTTAAATATTTTTATGTGAAAAATAAAGAAGGTGACAGACGGAAATGCAGTTTGTTGTTGGGACTTCCAACTTTCAGACCAGAAGTTTAATGTTAAGAGACAAAAATTCAAATTTGGACCTTTAACTGCAGCAATAAGTTTCTGGAATAAACTGGTGACAGGAAGTCAAAGCATGTTGACCTGAACTGTTCATGTAACACAGAACACAGATCCGGTCTCATCAGGTCCCGTTACCCATGTGATCATCTGCTGCTGCGGCGTCCGTACGAATAACTAAACCTCAGACCTCCGATGCTGCTGAAGCTTTCATCAGAAACACGGATCACGTTTCAAACTCTCAAACTTACTCCAGGAACATTTATTACAAGCGTCTTGAAATGATCATTGAAATTAGTTGTAGAATAATACTACCTGAGTGTTTCTGATCCCTTACTCTATTAATATGGAAGACAACGAGTGTTCGTATAAATACAGTTAGTATGAGACAGTAACCCTGAAACCACCTCCATGTCTGAAGCACTGACTGACTGTGCAGCTACAGGAAGCGTGTCAGTCAGAAAGCTGGACTCTGATTCTGCTCCTGTGTTTGAGGCCGTTACCGGGCAGAGCTATACAACCAACCCCAGCGACTCCTCACAGCCGCTCAGATAAATCTGAAGCAGAGCCACCGGCGTATATACACGATATATACTTTATTTACAGATTACCGAATCCCCATAGTCGTACAATGAAAAGGTCCAGCTGAAGAAAATCATCACAGATTAAGAATATAAATATTCAAAGAATCGTAAGAAGCATGTTCGTTGCTTTAGCAGACAGAAAATGAACAGAACAGAAACGAAAGAATAAAACGTGACAGCCAGTGAGCGGGAACAACCAGACACTTTGTCCGCCTGGTTACAGCGCCTCCATCTGACTGATCAGTGTAACCGTTTAAAAAGCAGCTTCTGAATAATTAAAAAACTCGTTCGCCGCCGCTTCTATCGTAAGAAAGTTTATTCAGACTCCCTTTGTTTCACATACTTTACTTCCAGATTTATTTATTTTCCAGATGTATTTTTTTCAGATTTAAAAGGCGACTGCGCTGTGACAACACTGCCCCCTGCTGTTTTCCTAAGGCGTCGGTCACAGCGAAACGTTAAACTGCCTGTTGTCCCGGATGGATCCTGTGACCTCGTGTTTTTCTCCGTGACCCTTTGGTCCCTGGAAACTTGTTAAAATCTTTGAGTTAAATTACAAAAACACGTATGAACAAGGAGACAAACTAATTTCTGCTTTCCCTAAGAAACGTCCCCGGTGAACGCAGTGTGCAGGTTAAGTGATGAAAAAGCAACAAGATGTCTGAAAACTTGGAAGTCAGATGTGTTGTTTTTGTTTTTTTACAGTGAGGGAGGGGTTTCATTCATAAATCAAGCGTCACAGTTAAAGAAGGCAGCTATCCGCCAATCAGAGGACAGCGAAGAGTAAAATCCCAGGGATCTGTCCCCGTTCACACAGATTCACACACAGCTGAAAACCAGATTCTGTGCTGAAGCGGTGCCGGACTCCTCGGTGAAGTCCGGACACGCCGACAGCTGCTTCCACTGGTTTAAAATCCTCAACACTTCCGTTGTGACTGGATATGTACACAGGACCAGCAGAGCGGATTCTGGACCAGGGTCAGGGAGAACGAAGGCTGCGGCCGCTGCTTTTAAATTCAAAATAAACTGGTTTCATTCAGAGCTCCAGTAAATCCGTACGGAGTCCCACAGGTGACAAACATCACTAATTATCTGCTGAGTCAAAAGCGTAGATCATTTATTTCTGTTCCCCCCAAATTATGAAAAAGTGTCTTTACTAACAGATTACAGTTACACACAGAACTAAAAAATCATTGTAAATCAGATTATTAGTTTCAGTATCAATGTTTTTTTTTTTAAAGATAAATTTATTTAAATTTTCAAAAAAACAAAAAATGAAGGAAACGTTTGAATGATTAAAAATTAGAATACTAATGAGCCAACATTTTTCAGCATCATTGTGACTTAACATTATTACTTGATATATTTTCTATATTTCTTCATTTTTCCTCCTTTTCTTGCTGAAAAAATATGTTTAGCTTTTACTGGATCATTTTATTTGGTCATTTCTTTGCACATACGTTCTTCCACTTGTGTACAGAATATATTTAATTTTCCTCACAGCAGTGCTTATTTTTCTATCATGGATAAAAGGGAAGGAAAACATGGCCGAAGTGTAAAATAGGAAAGTGAAGAGAAAATTTGGGACAACAAAGAGGCAGGTCAAGATGAATACAAACAATTTCATCAGCTGATTGAGAGTAAAGTAAACTTAGTGTATTACTTCTGTAATACTGAATACTTTGACTCCTCGAGTCAGTGACGTTTGTTGCTTCTGAGATTTCGTCAGATTCTTCCTGGTGTGTGTGACTGTGTGTCTGTGTGACCGTGTACGAGTCCACAGTGTGTTGTCCCTGCTGGAGAGATACTGGACATTAACTGGACATTAACTGGAAGCTTGACAGCCGATTCGTTTAGTGTCAAACCGACTTTAATCCATCAGCGAGGACCAGGTGTTTCTGTTTGAAGCGAGTTAGCGCTGGAATGCTTCTTCAGGAACAAAACCTACTGATCGACCCAGTTTGAGAGAATTTAGTCGATGGCTGACTGTTTAAAGCACTTCAGGATATCAAGGCTCTGCCATTCGATCCAAATCACATGTCCAGATGTTCCCTAAGATATCAGCTGTGGATTTGGTTTTTTTTACAACTCTTATGTACAAATACTTTGCCTCCTAACGTTTGCAGAGCTAACCAATATTCAGCTTAAGTAAGACGCGTGACGCCTTCATTGCAACGCAACAGTTTAGTTGTAATGAACCAGAAACCAGAGTAACGCTTTCAAGTAAACTGTCATCCCAACCTAACGTTAAAAAGAAAAACTGAGCCAACAACACAAAAACAGGCAGTAATAAATTAAAGGAAATCTGTGTTGCTTCCACTTGTGGCATTTTTCTTCCCTCAATACAAACTTAACCAGGAGGGAAGCAAAAACTGGCCACTAGAGGGAGCTGTGACATCACAAATATCCTGTGTTTGATTAAAAAAGCCCGACAGCGTAATCGAAGCTCTGTCCTGAATGTGAGATCCACAGAGGGACCAGCAGTGACATTCTGGTTCAGGTAAGCCACGTCTTTCTTCATCATCATCATCTTCATTGATCAGTTGCTGCATCTCTCCACAGATCGATCAATATTCAAAGGTTTTTTTTTCTAATGTTTCAGATTTTTAAAAAAAAAGGCAAAGTGTGGAGTTGGACGTGTGGTGAGTTTACTGGGTGGAGCTGGGGTTCCTGTCTCTGAACATGTGGACCCTAGGAGAACGCGTTCTCCTAGGGTCCACAAGGTATTATATAGGTATAAGGTATTATATTATAGAGGCGTAATGACGTAAAGACGTAAAATAACATGAAGTCGAATTTCTGTGGGCAGTGTCCTATTGTCCTCAGGTTCTTTTGGGATTATGTTTGGTTTTGAGAATTAATTTTTACCCACGCTGGATTCAGGCAGGGTTTCCACAGACGTGTGTTAATGCTCCATGTGTAGAAACACATGTGTGTCACTGTGTGGTCCCATGTGGACTGACATCCCTTCTCTTCTGTCACCATTTTCCAATATTTTCTACAACCCCTTTTTTCTGGCTGGGAAAAAGTTAAAGGGAAACTCCAGGGATTTAGACTTTTTACGTCAAAGCACATCGAGAAAGTTGAGTGAGACAAGAAAGACTGGTCAACCCTGAGGCGAGACACCCGGACTGAACACATAATTTCCTTACTCCAGTTTATAATGCAGACTTTTGTTATTCATTCTTTTATAATCTTTGAGCCCAAATTCTGTACATTTCTAGTGTTATTTAACAGATTTTAGTGGAGCTTAGTGGTGCGATGAGTAATCCTCGTGTAAAATCAGTGGAGTACCCCTTTAACCGTAGTCATACAGTGAGTGTACAGCTGGAACGCCTCCAGAGACGCATCTGACCATAACAACAGCAGTTAGCGTTAGCATGCGTCTTCTGATCACTGTGTGAATGCAGTGGGTCAGAAGCCCACACAGAACTGATGGAATAATTAAACCCACCAATCGGAGAGCGTCGTTGGTAAACTCATGGATGAGGAACATGTTTTCTGTGAAGGACGAGCCCCAGAGGCGAGTCCAGATGACCAACACTGTGCCAGAATTTATAGTTTTGAATCATAAATTTTAAACAGTTTTCCAACTCAGTATTAAATGATGGGATGTCACACACGCAAAAGACACAAATACCAACATAAATCCAGACGTTTTATCAAAGAGTCACTGTCAGAACTGGATTGTTTGGACAATCTGGAGTTATAGCAGATTAGATTATAGTTAAGTGAGACCTCAAAGTCTAGATTTGAAGATTTGGGCCCAAAGGTGTTTCTGGATTTGAACTGAGAGCGATCTGGATTGAGCCGATGCTCTGGATCTGTTCAGAGGAATGTCCATTTGGACAGTGGGATTACTGAATATTTTCCTCTATGATATGGGTGTTTCACATCCAGTACGAAGGTAGTTCTAATCTGAAGGACAGCTAAATCTATCTGGACTACCCATGACTGACCCGGGTAGACAGGGCTCTGCACTGGACCTGGAGGGTGGTCTAATCATGGGAAAAAGGTTTATGGGTGATGGGCTTCGAGCTGCCCTATTATGAGATTTAAACTGTCTTGCTTGGCCTCCCTTCAGGTAGTCATTTGGACTGAGGTGGTCCAGCTCAAAGTCCACTTTGGCTGTGGGCTGGTTAACCTTTGAGCCCGTTGTCTGGTTATGGGCTTAGGCCTGTTTTATTCTGGGGCTTGACAGATCCAGATTGGCTAAAGTTTGGGCCAAGTGTGTCAGGATTTGGTCTGTAAACAGTGTCAATTTGGACTATGGGCAGTCCAGTTTAAGACTGGGCTCTGGATTTCTCCATAGCAACGTACAGATTTGGAATAAAGGCAAAAAATTTTGGTGCAACTGTGATTTGGGCAGTGAGTTGGTCCAGTTTTTACCTGTCGCTCCAGAGGCTGCACACTGAAATCTGGATAGTTGTGGCTTTGGTTGAGGGTGTCCTGATTGAACCAAAGCTGGTAAATGGCTGACTGGGTGAAGGGCGGGTGAACTGGGTACTGAACTGCAGTCTGGATTTGACAACAGAGGGCTGGACTCTGCCACTGCTGTGTTAAATGTAATCCAGCTAAATCCTGTTGGATGCAGATAGAAGATGGAAGTTAGTGCCTGGAGGAGAGGGGATCTCTGTGTACGTATCTGTCTCTGTCCGTCCGTCGGTTTGATGGGTCTGTAGTTTCTGTCTGTGGTTAGCAGCTGCAGCCCTCTTTAGCCGGCTGGCTGTCGGCGTTGAGGCGGCCTCCCTGCGGCGCCGATGGTTTGTGCTGGACTCCAGACTCGGCGGCGTTCAGGTCCAGACTGCCATCTTGGATGTTCTGGTAGATCCTCTTTGCTGCCTCGAGGAAGGCCTCCTCCACATTCTCCCCCCTGAGCAAGAAAAAGACAAACAAACAAACAGGTTCTTACATGTTTAGGATTTAAAGCTTTCAAAGCAAATTCACATTTCCGGTTTGCTGAAGCAGAAAAAGGATCTGTGAGTCTGACATGAAACAGAAACAGAAGCAAATCTGTGCTGTAGCTGAGGTGTGCACCACGTGTTAGGTCAGTCAGTCATTGGCTGGTTTGACCATGAAACAGGAACTAAATAAAAGTCTCTGTGGTGTTAAAAATGTCTTAAATCATCTTGGTTTGCACAACTTTAAACTCCAATCTAAATGTTTTCTGTGTCATGTTTTTACCAGGATCCCATCCCATAATTATGCTAAGAAGTGTCCTCACAAAGATATATATGTGTGTGTGTGTGTGTGTGTGTGTGTGTACACTCACGTCTTAGCGCTGGCCTCTAGAAACAGCAACCCTGATCAACAACAGGAAGCAGAGATCAGATCCAGTCAGACATCCTGTTTTAGCTTAATAAATGTTTCTGCTCTCTCACAGGCTCCTCACCGTTCTCTTCAGCAAACTGTTTGGCCTCCTCGTACGTCACGTCTCTCTGGGCCTCCAGATCGGCCTTGTTACCAATCAGAATGATCACCTGAAATACAGCTTTTATTAAATATCTATAGTCCATGAAATTCCCAAAGTAAAAGTCTCCGTTTTGTAGATAAGAGTCTGATTTTTAAACTGGATTTTATCAGGAGGAATTAAAATGGATATTATGGAGTGGCAGCTGGTTGTGATTTACAGGTGACAGGATGTTTAGGCGCACATTATGATTGGCTGAAAAGTTGTTTAACAGTTTCAGGAATCTAAAATACACTGTCTGCAGATTGATCACTACAATTCAACATGTATGATGCTTTCCTGGAAATATTTCTTGGCACATGTTATAAAAGAAACAAACCTGATTAACTGATCCATGTCGAGTCTAATGTGACGTCAACAAATGTGTTTTGTCCAAACTCCAACGTTTTGCTCAAAAGTGAGAGACTCAAAATAGTTGCCAGTTAATTTCCTGTCACTGACGAACTGATCAATGAACCGATCAGTCGTAGCGTCAGTGCTCGGTGCGTCTGTACTCACTGTATTTGGGTTGGTCAGGTTCCTGGCATCTGTCAACCAGCTGCTCAGGTGATTGTAAGTACTTCTCCTAAACACAAAGAAAATCTTTTACAGTTTTTACAATTCACCCTGAGGGGAAAATGAACGTCTGAACAAAATGTCATGGCAGTAAACTCCCTGCTGAGATATTTCAGTTTGGACCCACTGATCGTCACTGGCTACACGTTTGGTACGGTGGATCAGCAGGTGGTTGGGTAAAGCTCTGTGCAGGTGCTGCCTGTTAAGTTTTGTTAACTAGAGACAAGAATCCTGATAATCTTATTTTCCAGACTTGTGTTAACTGTGTCAAACTCATCTGAAAACCACTTTACGACTTCTGTATCTTCTCCACATTGTTCCAGATTTATGTTACAGCAGCCCATTCTGGGTTTAGTTCAAGGAACAGGAAATTTACAAGGACAGCCAACGCACCAGCCTCTCCCCGTCAGTACCTGGTGATGTCGTAGACCATGAGGGCCCCCGCGGCCCCTCTGTAGTAGGACCTGGTGACGGCTCTGAACCGCTCCTGACCGGCAGTGTCCCAGATCTGCAGCTTCACCTTCTGACCGTGGACCTCCATGATCCTCGTCCCAAACTCCACCCCGATGGTGTGGGGACAGTCTGCCATGACTGCACACACACACAGAATACACATCATTATAACTGTAAATACCTGCACAGAACACAGCAGGAGAACAGACGCAGCTCAGCACGGGTTGTATGTTGGCGACAGGTGAAACATACTCTTGGATAACGATCACAGTGATGGACTAACCACAGTTTTCTGATATTTTTAGACCAAATGCTTTATGAAACCTGCAGACACAATGGAAGAGCAGAGAGAGGAAGAAGGGACTCACATTTTTTCTCTGTGAACTGATGCAGCAGACAAGACTTCCCTACTCCCATATCACCTGCAGAGACAGAAATAATAACGATCACAGTACAAACACACGATCAGGACGACGTGTTAGCGTGAATCCGTTTGGTCAAAGCATGTAACGACACTGTGGGTGTACACTGATCAGCCACGCACGCACACACACACACTTTATCTGCCTGTTGATTATGTTTATACACTTTATACACTTTCAATGCGGACTTCACGTGGAACTAAGCACTTTTACACTTTGGTACTTTTACTTCAGTAAAAGATCTGACTGCTTCTTCCACCACTGACAAACCTGCTAACATCTGAGTCATACTCTTCCACTCTCTGAACACAGAGGAGTCAGACTAAACGCTGTGTGTCTCCTGTGACAGGGCGTTTTTATGATGAGAATTATCACTATTTTATGAATTTTTACAAACCAATCAATCAATCAATCGATCAACGGAGAGATAACCAGCACATTCATCCAACAGAGAATTTCATAAACCAAACACTCACCGATGATGATGTATTTGAAGATGTAGGAGTAGTTGTAAGGTGCGGCTGTCATCCTGATGCTGGGGGGGGGGGGGGGGAGAGGGAGGGGGAGGGGCACAGGGGAAAACCAACAGGTTCAGTACAGAGCCCACACCCTGTCTCACCTCAATCACCTGTGAACTAAAACGGTTCAACTGGACACACAAACAAAAGGAAGCAGCTAAGCTACGCTAACACGCAGCTAAGGCTAAACACCGAGCTCGGCTTTAGCACGCAGCGTTAAACACCGTGACAGTCGTGTAGGGTCACAGCAGTGCTGTTTAGCACAGGTATTAACTTCCATCAGCTGACTTCCCTCTCTGAGAAAACCTCTGAATTCCTTCTGTTAGCTTAGCCCTACAGCTAACCGGCTAACAGCTGCTGTTGTGTCTACGCCTTGCTAACGGCTAACAGCAGGGAGGCCACTTCCATCACGATTCACAACAAAAACCACCAAATAATAAACACGACAGACAGGGTATGTCATACATCCTGCTCTCTTACCTTCGGTCCGGGTGTCTCTCTAACCTGTAATCCTGATTAAACCGCTGGTTAGACCGATAGTTATCTTTGTTAGCTTGTTAGCCTGCGGAGCCGTCACGAAACCTCTCTCCTCTTCCGCTATTCTTCCTCACTGGCGAGAAAATAGGAGACACCGCGAGAGTCACGGGTTTCTACCGCCACCCTGCGGAACATTAAACGATTTAAACGATTAATTGAATGATTTCTCAGACAAGGACATAATTATTTATCAGTAAGACGTTAAGTCCCCTGGTTTCACATTTATAGTGAGTATACAGTCTTTAATATCTGGTCTCTAACAGCCCGTCCTGCAGCTGTAATCGTTCTGATTTCTGTGTTAGTTACAGGACCTGACTCCTCCTGATGGACAGTATGATGAAAGACAGCTGGAGTAAAAGTGTCTTCATAGGAGAAGTTAGAGCAAATACTGAACACCACTAAACTCTTCTTTGATTGTGTGACTCAATTAACATTTCAAATAATTTAAAGTAAAAGCTAGAATGATAAATTGTAAAATTCAGTTTTTAATATTACAGTATTATTTTACAAATCAGTGTTTAGTCCAACATCAACAAAGAACCTGAGATTATAAATTCAGTAAATATAAAAACAATGCATAGAAGTGAGTGACTGTGACATTGTGCTGATCACGGTGAGAACAGATACAAAGCTTCAGTTAGTTACACAACAAGCATGTGGGATTAAACAAAACAGAAATTCAAACAAACGTGTTACAGTGAGGAATCATACTGAACCATCACAATCTGACAGAATGAAGAAAAACCCCTGACACACACAACAAACAGGAACAAACGTCTCAGAGACTGCTGCTAAATTTCTGTGCAAAGTATTTTGAAAACCTGCAAAACGCTTTCACACTGAACACACTCAGGCTCAGCCAGAGCTGAGACCGAATTACATGTCTCCATGTGCAGACTTGTTCACACGTACGTTAGCGTGTGGTCAGCACACAGTCTGCAGATGGCTGGTGACGCTGAGTTTGGCTGATGTGCTGATGTTGTTTTTCTTTGTCTGAATCTGTTGATGCAGTTTGATGATGCGGTTTTTCTTTAGGTTTATCATCGAGTCAGTATTTACAACAGGAAATGGAAAAGTTTTGTGACGTGTCTCCATCACTCTACATCAGCAGCTCCACACTGACACCAGCTCCTTCCTCCCTCTGCTCTCATGGATCCACCTGATGCTGGAAACCTTCCTCTGAGCTTCTGCTCCATGTTGACATGATTCATCACATCATTCAAGCTGCCAGTCTCCTGTTCTACCACATCCCAAAGGTGTAGTACTGGATGCAGGTCTGGAGACTGGTGGTGGTGGTGGTGGTGGGGGGGGGGGGGGGGTGTCTTTAGCTCTGTGATGTAAGGAGCTGTTAGAGGATGGAGAACTGTGGCCATGAAGGGACTCAGACACTGACTGAGCTCAGAGAGGGTGACACACACAACCCATAGCTGGTAGCTTTAAACTGAATCCACAGTGGAGTAGAGGGGGGGTCTGCTGTAGTCTGAGGATGGGATGTGATGGCTGGGCAGCTGGTGTCAAGCAGCAGCTTTGGTTTCCCATTCCTGTGAAGACAAACACCACACAGTTACCTGGAGAACAGATATATGGAATATTTAGCAGGGGGGTGGCCGCTGCGGTCGCTTCTTCTCTCTGCCTGTCACAGGGTGACTAAGTGTGAATGTGTGTGTGAGAGGTTGCGCGCGCGCCGACTGGAACTAATTGAGACGGGATAAGACACAGGTGTGTGTGTGGTGGCGGGGACTCTGCCTCTCTCCCTCTGTCAGTGGGCGGGGGCAGAGAAGGGCAAGCAGCGGGCCGGAGGAACAGCTGAGCTGGCGGCGTGTGAGAGCGCTGGTCCGACGGTCGCTGCGCCATCTTATCCTGAGAGCCGGTGAACAGCGTGAGAGGAACGCTTCGGCCGAATCGTGTGTGTTCGGGCGCGACTGCC
This sequence comes from Toxotes jaculatrix, assembly GCF_017976425.1. Classification (NCBI taxonomy): domain Eukaryota; kingdom Metazoa; phylum Chordata; class Actinopteri; family Toxotidae; genus Toxotes; species Toxotes jaculatrix. The sequence goes on from NC_054400.1 coordinate 855,098, forward strand.
GCCCAGTCTCTGCTTGTCTTATAAAGATTATTTTCTTAACTGTTTAATCTGTTTTTTATTTTCTCGATTGATCGATTGGTTGTTTTTTCAGTGTCGTGATAATGACGTGAATAATCTAAAATCAAGAATACAGAGTTTGTGATTTTGTATTGAATGGGCTAAAAACCAGCAGAAAAAAACAGAGCAGCGTGAACAGGCAGGTGAGTCCAGGTAACTGCCGTGTGACACTGACCTTCCTCCTCTGGAAAACCTTCCCGTGTTCGATGAACAGCGCTGACGGAGCTCGTCTCAGAGAGTTCTTAGCCGAGGCCGTCCGACGCAGCAGAGGGTTCAGGAAACCGAGCTGGACCAGCAAAGACCAGCAGAAACCAGTGAAACCAGTTAGCAGAGTATATCAAAAACACAGTGTGATATCTAACATATCTACATGTATTGAGCGGAACCAATATACTCTCCCCCTCCTACCTGAGCGCGCTCAGTGCAGACGGCCAGCGACTGTCGAAAAGAGGTGCGTTTGCTTTGCTTCCCGGCCGACGCCAGGTTGATCTCTGAGCCCGCCCTCAGCTGCACCGTCCTCTTGGCGGTCAGCTCCAGCTTCTGAACGCCTCGCTCCACCTCACCCGCCTTCCTGTCTGCAACACAACAACACAACAACAACGTTAAAGACCAACAAACTGCACAGTCCAGATGGTTCAACAGGTGTGTGTGAGGTCAGGTGACTCACTGCGGCTGGTGAAGACGGTGTTACTGTAGGTCACAGAGTCTTTGGACGACACCGAGCTGCAGCGAACTGAATCCTGGGAGCTGAGGAGCTGGAGGTGGAAACAGAAAGACAAACACTGACGACTTCAGGCGCTCAGAGGAAACGTTTGCACCATTAACAGCTCGTTAACATGTGACCGGGAGAACCACATCTTTAACTGTCCTCAGGTTTGACTGAAGGCAGCTGGACTTTTTTTGAAGCTTGAATAAGTTTCACCTCTGAAGCCAGCACAGACGAGCTCACTCCTCCAGTCAAAACTCAGCCGTTCACCTGCATCTCAAGCAGAAAGGACACTCCTTTGAAGACAGTCATGTCCAAACTTTGGACCGGGAGCATAGATGGTTTGAAAGAGGAGTTAAGGAGGCCATCGTGTCAAAACAGAGCATCCATCACTAAACAGAGGGGGTGGTCTACGACACCAGCTGTCCCCTGCCTCTACTGCCCAAACCACTAACACATTCACACCTGACTCTAATGACTCACATGATGCTTAGCTCCTGCGATCACCTAAGTACCCTCAGGTGTGAACGTTCCACTCAGTGGTGTCTCCTGCTCCCAGAGGCACCACCCACTATAGGTGAGATAGGGACGAGTTTAAAAGTCTGGACTGTCTCTGGAACTGAAGGAGCTTCTGCGGTGAGAGGTGAAACGTCTTCAAGCTTCAAATAAGAAGCCCAGCTGCCTCCAATCAGCCCTGAGGACACCATGACCTGGATGAAGGAGAACCTGCACAGACACATCTTTAACTGTGTTCCATAAACCCCACAGGGTGACTGAGTGTGTGTTTTGTTCACTTGGTGTGGGTAAAATGCAGAGAGTCATTTCCCCAGATGGGATCAATAAAGTCATTAAAAAATTAATTAAAGTAGCATCAGTACAAGTACCTCAAAAGGTACGTGAGTAAATGTACTTAGTTACTTTCCAGCTCTGATGAAGTGAGAGTGAAACTCCCATGTTTCATGTGTCCTGCAGTGAACCTCTCTGTGCTCGTACCATGTGCTCCAGCATGGAGGTGTTGGAGTAGATGGGCTGGTCTCGGCCTGGTCCGCTCAGATGGAAGGGATCGTCCATGTAGGTGTTGGAGGTGGGAAACCTCCGAGTCTGCAGCCCACTGAAGAAGAAGAAGAAGTCAGAAATGGCTGAGTAAGCCTTTCTCAGTACAGAGCACACCACGTTATCCAGTCTTAAAAAAAACCAACATGAAGCCTAACACACGCTGCTCGGCCTCAGCTCATAAAGAACCATCAGACCAGAAAGCTGTGGAGTCCTGCAGCAGATGGTCAGGACCCCACAGAGACCTGATCTCAGCACCATGGAGTCAGTCTGGGATCACACGAAGAGACAGAGACACTGAGACAGACTCAACCCACAGAGGAGCTGAGGACAGTTCTCCAAGATGCTGGACCAACCTGCCTGACAGGTACCTGAGAGGGGGGGGAGGGGGGGTGACTTCCTGAGACCTCGGCACAATTCTGTTTACTGAACTTTATTTATTGTGTGTGTCTGACTGTGTCGGTCAGTGGTGTCTCTGAGTGTGTTGCTGTGAGTTGTGTTCTTATTGCCAGTCTGTGTTAAGTGTATCACTGGTGCTGATTTGACAGACAGGTGAGAATGCAGACCATCGCTACGTCACCATGACAACATGCGCTGATGAAGAACAGATGGATGGATGCATTAACAGACTCTCACCTGAGAGCTCCACCTGTGTGCTCCTGTGTGCTGTTGTCATGGTGATTGTGATTGGCAGCTCCGTCCTGCAGCAGCTTCAACCACCGCTCCTTTTCCTCCAAACTACTGACCTGAGGGAAAGATGGAGAAGTGAATGAGTCTCTCACTCTCTCACACTCACACACACACACACACACTCACACACACACACACTCACACTCTCACACACACACACACACACACACACACACACTCTCACACACACACACACCCCTCCCTGTCACAGAGTGGATGTGTTTCTGATGCTTGTTCACAGTCGTGTTTATACGTCACGTCAGCTCACCTCCAGCACAGCGACCTGGTCACCGAGCATGCTCAGTGTGACCCTGTAGGAGCGCTCGGTGTCAGGCCCGGCTCGGACCTCGCACCCTCTGAGCTGGACGGTGTACTGAGGAGATCGCTCCCTCTTCACCATCTCTCTCTCCTCTTCCTCCTCCTCCTCCTCCTCCTTCTCCTTCTCCTTCTCCTTCTCCTCCTCCTCCTCCTCCTCCTCTCCAAACATGTTGAGGAGACCAGCCTCCACCTGACACCGTAAACTCTGCCACTGACAGTTCATCAGCACGTTCAGGAAACCTGTCCAACACCACAGGTCACAAGACATCAAGAACCTTTGTCTTAATCCTAAAAATGAGCCACAGTGTCTCACACTTGTTTACTGACAGCACCAAACAGGATCTGAGGATTAAAGCTGAAGGTTGAAGTTTCAGACGCTGTGGCTGCAAATGTCTTTTCTCCAGATCAACACACCAACAGTTTCACTACCTTTGTCTCTGCTGAAGCTGCAGCCAGCTGAAGGTTTCTCCTCCTCAGAGTCAGTCTGGACTGTACTGGACTGAAGACAGACACAAAATCAGCAGGAGGTTTAGAACTGCATTTCAATCCCAGTGACTCCAGCAGATCTAAACTGGAGAATCCACAACAAGGAGCTCTGACACTGTTCTGCAGGACCATGGTCATCATCGCATTAAGGTGTCCTAACATCATGACGTGTGTGTGTGTGTGTGTGTGTGTGTGTGTGTGTGTGTCTCACCCTGCAGGACAGCACCTGGTCTGATCTGATCAGAGACGAACTCTGAGTCTCCGCTTCACCTCCAGCACTCACCTCCTCTATCACCTGCACACACATCACACATCAGTGTGAATATACACACACGTGCACAGGATGTGTCCTCAGGGCTCTCATCCTTCACCTCACAGAAAAACACACGAGTTTTAACCACTTCAGCTCAGTGCAGTGGTTCCCAACCTGGGGGTCGGGCCCCTCCAAGGGGTCACCAGAGGAAGAGAGGAAAGAAGAAAACTGGCACTGAAAACAACACATGCAGTGTTAGTCGTGTGTGTGTGTGTGTGTGTGTGTGTGTGTGTGTGTGTGTGTGTGTGTGTGTGTGTGTGTGTGTGTGTGTGTATGTGTGTGTGTGTGTGTGTGTGTGTGTGTGCGTGCTGCTGACCTTCCTCCACTCGTCAGCCTGCTGGAAGCTGTTGTAGCCCAGCACCAGTGTCTCTGAGCCCAGCAGAACCAGTTTGAGCTGGTGCTGGATTTTCCCGCTGCCCTTTGACTTGTAGACGAGCTGACAGCCGCACAGGTTCAGCTCCAGCTGAGGCAGCAGGTCCTGAGCACACTTATAACACTGACACACACACACACACACACACGATATGAGTGAAAACAGACGAAGAACAGCTCAGTGATTGGCTCACAGCTGAAAAAACTTTCCTCATTCACTTGAGTTCCAGTCAGACTGAGACCACAGCAGCCTCCAGTGGAGGTCAGAGGAACTGCAGCTCTGCCTCTCGGCCCTTCCTCCTCCTCACCAGCAGAGTGTTGTTCCTGATGATGAACAGCTGCTTGGTCCACTGTCCGAGCCACTTCCTCCTCCACAGGTAACCACAGAGGCGGGACTCGGGGGCGGGCCTTAGGCAGGGCTGAGAGGCGCTCCACTGGATGTAGTGAGCTCTGTCCTTCACAACCCCCTCCCCATCATCATCATCATCATCATCATCGTCATCTTCCTCGCCATATGACTCGTAGTGACTGCTGTCAGACTCCGCCTTCTCTGGAGATGAAGGTCATTGTTAGTGTTTTTATGTGCGCGCGTGTGTGTGTGTGTGTGTGCATGTCTTTGCAGATACCAGTGTTGGACATGCTTGTGTCAGCAGGGACGTAGGGTTCTGCCTCCTCGTATGTATCTTCATCATCATCATCATCACCCCCCAGCCCTCCTGGTGGGTGGGGCGGCACCGCGGGGCCCTGCACCTGAAACCATGCAAAATGATAAAACAGCTTTCTCTCGCAGTCTGAGGGTCTCGCTCCTGTGTACGAGGGGTGGGCGGAGTTCGAGCCTGGTGAACAGGTGAACAGGTGTTACCTTTCTGCGTGGTGCAGAGGAAAAACACACACACACACATTACGGGAGTGAATGCACTCAGTCACTGCTCTGCTGCAACTCAGAACGTAAAACATGTTTGCTAATGAACTACATGTGAAGAACATTCCCAGGAAATGTTGTGGTCGTGTGTGTGTGTGTGTGTGTGGGGGGGGGGGGGGGGTGGGGGGGGGGGGGGTGTGGGTGTGTGTGTGTGTGTGTGTGTGTGGGTGTGAGTGTGTGTGTGTTCTGTCTATCCATCACGTAGACCAGATGCTAATCAGCCGCCATCAGTGACCACTTCCTCCCTCTGCAGAGCTCTCAGCCAATAGGACGATAAATAGAGGAGAGATGGCCTCATATGTAAACACAGTACATCCTGTCACTCCCTCTGACACACACACACACACACACACACACACACACACACAGTAACCCTGCCTTCTCCTCCCAAACCTCAGAAAGACTCAGTCTGTCATTACTGACCCACATCACAGACCAGCCCCCTCCCCCTCCCCCTCCCCCTCCCCCTCACCCTCGTAGCGTCAGACTGTGAACCAGGATTTTACCAGGGTGCATGCGTTTGTGTGTGCGTGCGTGCGTGCGTGCGTGAGTCTCACCCCGTTCCTCAGCCGGACAGATGAGTCCTGTGTTGACAGCAGCTCAGAGGACCACACACCTTCTGGACAAACAAACAAACAAACAAACATGATGAGTTCAGGTTCCTGGCTGCACATGTCCTGTGAAGTAAGGTCACTGTTATGTGAGTCTATTAATCAGGCCTGGAGCCAGAAGCAGACAGGTGAGGAGTGAAGGGATTTAACCAGTTTATTTTCAGTTCTTAAAACAAAAGAGAAACGAAGAGAAAAGACAGGACGGTGGAGGGATTCCTGCGCGGCGAGGCTGAGGCGGCAGCAGCGGCGATGAATGAAAACGTGGGAATGAAGCCGGAGGAAACTGCGGGAGGAGAGAGCACGCTGGTCAGAGGGAGTCAGGAGAACATCCACAAAAAGAGTTCACGAAGAGAAAAGCACAGAGTTTGGTCACCACGGCCGAAGACGGAACGAACTGGCGAGGAAGGACAGGAACGCCGAGCCTCTTGTTCATGGAGAGGAGACTGATTGCGCCCCAACTCGGCACAGGTGTGCGCGCAGGTGTGCGCAATCAGCCTGAGCAGGAGGAAGGAGTGGGGAGGAGCCGCCCAGGACACACACACACACGCACACGCACATGCACACATAGAGACAGAAAAGGAAAACCCAAGCAACAAAACCTCAGAGCAGCAGCAGTCACTGTTACCTGTCCCAGGCGTGTCTGTCAGCTCGTTGCTAGGAGACAGTGATGGACAGCTCATGATCATGTATTCAGCATCTTCCACTGTAAACGCAGAAACAGTAAACAGACACATGAGCGTCTCTCAGAGCGGCCATTTTAAACCTGATGTCCGCCTGTTCAGCAGGATCAGCGGCTTCATTACCTGCAGCGTCGTGTGTCTGCAGTTTGGACAGCAGCTCGGAGATGGATTTCTTCTGAGCCTGAGCGATGTAACTCAGGTTCTCTGAGTCCAGAACAGCCAGGAAGGACTGCAGGTCCCAGACCAGCTTGGCCAGCACTAAAGACAGAAGGACAGACTAAATGTAGGAAGGACAAATGAAATATGATAATAAATATGTTCATGAAAATGATTAACATTAACACTTCAGTTGTTTTTCAAGCAAAAACATTTTTTATGGCTCAAACTTCTCAAGTGTAAAGTTTTTGCTGCTTGTCTTATTCATTTTTAATTTATTTCTAAACTTTTTGAAGTTGCCTCTGCATAACTTTTGGAAACACCACGACCTGGATGACCGAGAGTCTTCACAGTCCAGAGAGAAAATTCTGGCCAAACAGACGTTATCTGAACGTTATCTGAGCGTTATCTGAGCGTAACATCATCCTTTAACCGACTGTTGACAGTGGATCCATGAGTCACGTCTGATCACAGCAGCCTCACACAAACACACTGTCTTCATTTCTGTCCCTTCATGTCTTTAACTATGTCCTCGACTTTCCTGCTAATTAAAACAAACTGAAGTGGAACAGTGAGACAAATCAACACGTCGTGTGTCTGAGACCTTCTGTCTGTTTACATCAATTTAAACATGTTTCTGAGTGTTTTCTGAGTGTTTGCAGCAAACACTCAGAAACATGTTTCTGAGTGTTTGCTGCAAATTTGTCTTTTTTATTGGATCTTTGTTATTATTTATTTTCACAGCCGACATTTTACAATTCAATGAGTGAAAGTACGAACTGAGAGGCTCAGAGTTTCGGGGCAGTTCATCATCTTAATCTTTCTGGAGGTGACTGAGCTGATCCGGGTTCAGTTTGTTGTCGTCTCGCTGATGAAACATGAGACGTGTCATGAAGTCGTTGTGTGTTCATGTTGTGAAAGCAGCTGTTGTCTGTGTGTGAATGAACACTGAGTGTGTCACTTCCTGTTGTCCACTGTCACAGAGATAACAACAGACAGACCTGATCCACACATTCTTCTTTGTCTGTCCATCCGTGGGACGTTCAAGGCTCAAATGTCTCATTATTTAAAGTGAACGTGATCCTGTTGATCTGAGTCTTTGTCTGTGTGTTTAGCTTCTAAAAGCTAAATGTTACTGACAGAAGATTCTGTTCATGTGACATTTGTTCTGAAAGCTGACGGATCCGTTTGGACCTGAACAGCTCAGGATGTTTCTCCTGTTAATCGGTGAATGAAGAAGCTCTGGACTCCAAACTGACTGAACCTGTTCTGACCTTCAGTCGCTGCCTGAGGTGACGGGACACACACTGATAAGTGCTGGACGCTGCTAATGTTTAACGCAGAGTAAAGACTCGGTGTGAGTGTGTGTGTTGTTACGTCACATGAAAACTGAAGGTCTCTGCACAGAAACTGGGGAACGGGAAGTATCCTGTGGAACAAACTGAACCAAGCAAACATTCACAGCAAATTCTTCATCGATTGGATGGATGTGAAACCAACAGACCGACAATACAACGCCAGGAAGGATGAGTGGGACCTCCTCAACACCGACAGAGCATCCTGCAGGACGTCCAGCAGCTCCTCCTGAGCCACAGGAGACTCGAACATGAGCTGCTGAGAGGTTCGACTGAACTGAATTATCATCAGAGGGAGGGGGAACGTAAGACACGCAGAAAGTAAAGACTCCACACAGTCAGTGACTGTGTCTAATGTCCACTGAGACAGAGTGAGTCCATTCACACTCTGAGCTGAGTGGGAGACGGAGGTTAAAAGTCTCTGATTAACTCCTCTCTGCTGATTTTAAGGATCCTACAGCTCTGCTTATCAGCCCGCTGCTGTTTTAAACACCGAGCTGAACATACCTCACACACCCACAGCAACACAGCAACACAACAGCACAGCAACACAACAACACAACAACACAACACTGTACTGCTGAGAGGACACCTCAGAGACAGGACGACATGTTCCACACTGCTGCTGGACCAGTTTGTGTTACTGGGCGCTGCTTATCTGACCATCAGCATTACTTCCTGTCTCTGGCTTTGATGCTGCAGAAAGCGCACACACAGACACACACACGCACACACACAGACACACACACACACACACACACACACAGTGTGTGTATATTTTAGTGATATAAGCTGCTTTACCATAAAAGCCAAACCCTCAAATTAACTGAAAGATGGTATTCCACAAAACACTGTGCGTGTGTGTGCGTGTGTGTGTGTGTGTCTGTGTGTGTGTGTGTGTGTGTGTGTGTGTGTGTGTGTGTGCGTGTGTGTGTGTGTGTGTGTTGCAGGGTGTGGAGCAGCTTTCTCTTTCATCTTGGTAAATATAGAGCAGCAGAAACACACGACCGAGCTGCTGTTTCCTCAACTGAGCCTCAGTCGTCCAATCAGCAGGAAGCTTCATTCATTCTTCTCACAGTCCTGTAGACCTGCTCAGGTATCCACACCTGTGTCCACATCATGTGACCTGGCTAACCATGATCATAGAAATTACAGCTGTATACAGCTGTGACGCCCTGACACAGATGTGACACTGGATGAATAATGGTCTGCGTTGTTGTTTGTTTGTGGTTGTTTAGATGTTTTGAATGTTTCTGACACAGACTGTGTTCACACACACTGCTGTTACACACACACACACACACACACACACACACACAGATCTACTGAATCTAAACAGTCTATTAGCTCAGTCTCCTGAGAGCAGCAAGAGGAGGAAGTGATGATGAGGATGATGAGGAGGAGGAGAGGGAGGAAGGATGATGGAGGAGGACTGACGGGTGTTTCCGATTGTAGTTAACATACCATCGGAGCGATAAAGAGTCCACACGCAGCAGGAGGATGGATCAGTGTTTGACTGTTTAACGAGCAGGATGAAAACATGAAGTATAACATACTAACTGTTCTCTGACACACGATAACGCAGCTGTGATCAGACGTCAGAGCTCTGACAGAAAACACGCAGAGCGTTAACCAACATGCTCATACAGAGGCTGACGCCCACACCACGTTCTAAAGCCTGATGTTTGGAGAGTACGCTGCTGTAGCTGCTGCAGTGTGAAGTCACAGAGAACAGAGAACGGTGAATCCACTTTCTTCTCTCACAGAACTCACATGTGAAACGCGTGTTCTCACGTGTGAAGCAGTGTTTGACATGTAAACTGTAAAACCACATTAACCTGCTGTGGTGGGAAGACAGTGATGTTCCTGTCTCTACAGTGTGTGTCTGCTGTCTCTCATCACAGGATGTGGACGGTGTAATAAAGTCAGTACCTTTCTGTTTGTCCATGTCTGCTTGTTGTCTCAGTAGCTGCTGATCTTCAGGCTCATTTCTCTGCTGAAGAGTCCAAAGCATGAAGCACCGGACAGATTTCCTCCTGCTTCTCCTCCTCTGAGCTCCCTCTGTGCTCCGGGTGGAGGAGTCTGAGCTCTGACAGTCCGGTCCTGCCTCTGTGAGGGAGGAGAGAGGGGACGGACCAGCACACTCACTCTGTACGAAGGGAGGGGGACACTCAGAAACACTGAACATGTAAACACACCCCACATGTTCCCAGTGAGAAACCTCAGGCGGTACAAAGGTCAGTGTTAGACTGTGCTGGACCCAGTCACAGGTGAGGTGAGAGTCCGTCCTGTGGAGACGGAGCAGCAGAGACGGTTTGACACAGTCGAGTCAAAGCAAATAGAAATTCTCTTTATTAGAACTCATGGTTAATCATTCACGTCACCATTCGTCTGTTACATCACCTGCATCCAGATATGAAAACAACAACAACAATAGTTATATTGTCATTCAGTGGTTCAGTATGTACAGGTGCAGGGCGGCTTCAGGTGACAGGTGAGTCACTGTCACCGCGTCTGGCCTCAGTATGACCTTTGACCTCAGCCTGACCTTCCTGTGAGCCAGGACCCTGTAACTGCCGGCGAATCTGTGACATCATCATCACGGCGTCATGCATACAGGAGTTACATCAGCCTATCAGACGCGCTGACAGTGACACGCCTCCGTGACATCGCCCTGCGTGTTAAAAGAATTCAACAAAAACAATAAAACACGTCAAAATGTACAAAACAAATGGAACAATCTTTGTGTCATCATGGTGTTAGTCACAGCAACCCGCCTCCCGCCTCCAACTCAAACTCAACCAATCAGAACAAAGCGTAAATCCTCTCATCAAACAGTGTCAGTCGTTCCTCAAAGTAAAAAGAAAGAACAGAATAATCATTTCAACGTAAAGTGACCAATGCACGTTCACACCAGCGAACAAATCTCACACCTTCATCCGCTTCTTGTTTTTTTTTTTCCAGTCTTTTCTTGTTCCACAGATACAGGAAGTGCGTGGTGGCGAGGCAGACGTGGCGGAGCGTGATACAGGATGTGGCTCTGCAGTGAGGGCGAATTCATGTCTGACAGACTCACACAGGCCTGAGCTGCCGATCTAAAGGTGCAGAGAGTCTCATTTTACCTTCAGTAAATCAGATTAATACAAAAACCACGATGAACACGCGACCACAGGCCGTCGGCCTCTGACGCGAAGCTTCACGCGATGGAGCATCAGCTCAGATCGGAAGGGAAATGTACTGAAGTTAGAAGTGTTCAGTGCAAAAATGGTCACTGTCACTGGTTTACTATCATGTATGATTAGAAACACCTGCTCACAGGTGTAGTGTCGTGTTTTTAACATTTTATTGATCTGTTTATTGGACTAACTTAAATATAACAGATCCATTCAGCACAGAGTCAGAGTCTGATCTGAGTCCGGCTCAAAACAACCCACAGGATTCCTCCAGGGCTGAACATGGCCACATGGCTGATCTGAGGTCTGTGGTCACCTGCATTCACCTGGCTTTGATTTACTGACACATAAAACCCCTCTGACTGCACCTTCAGATGAAGCTCAGGTATGAATCACCTGTGCTGAAACACGTTGAATAATCTTCAGTTGTATTGCAGTGCAGGTTGAACCTGTCCATGTTCACAGAGATCAGATATGATGCTGGTGGACATGATACATCACTCGGGTGATTTCCCATCATTCCTCTGTCGTCTTTTGGTTCAGAGAAGTCCGGGAAGATTTTGTCTCTTTCCCGCCTTCCGTCATGTTTCGTGTTTGATGGTGAAATTTTTCTTTTCAACATTCATGTTAAATGATTTTACACTTCAGATTTTAATAACAAACATGCCACTTTCTCTATGTAGGTTAAAAAATAGCTGCACATCATTTGGTCACTAAGCAACACTAACTAGTCCACAACCTGCTGACTGGACAAACCAGAGCCATGCGGAGACAAGGTTCAGCCGCGGATCTGTAACACAGCAACAGGCTCTGGTTCTTCTGCGCTGCCAAAATCTCTCAGCAGTGTGTGTCTGCGTGTGTGTGTGTCTGTGTGTGTGTGTGTGTGTGTGTGTGTGTGTGTGTGTGTGTGTGTGTGTGTGTGCAGTGTACTTACAGAAAACAGGGCAGTGGCTTTTGCTGAGCTAGAAAGAAAAAACAAGGAGGAGACAGTTTGGTCGCAGCCAATGGGAGTCGAGCGTGAGCTGCAGAAAGACGTCTGAGGACCGATGGAAACTAAAAACCTTCCTGAAACCGTCTGAGATCTTTGATTCTGTCAGTAAATCTTTTTTCTGAGACCTTCATGTGCCACGTCCAACACATGACCAAAACTATGTGGACAGCTGAACCTGTGATTTGGCCCCACCCATCCACTGTCTGTCCACACGTCCACAGCTCTGGTCCCTGTGAGCAGGATGATGCGAAACCTGATGGTGTGTTGTTGTGCTTTTTGTGTTGTTGTTTGGGTGTTGTCATGTTGTTGCGTTGGTTCGTATATAATATAGAATAAAAAACATGAAATTAAATAGAATCAGGGACGTTTCAGCTTCAGGGTTCAAACATCGGACTCAGACCAAACGTCTGCGAT